>NW_028238777.1:0-160679 GCF_021556685.1 Rattus norvegicus
CTGCTCCCGCAACATCTCATTAATACCTTTAAGCATTAATGTCCTCTACTCAACAGTAAAAGGACACAGGCTAACACAATGGATGTAAAATCAGGATCTATCCTTCTGTTGCACTCAAGAAACACAATCCAGCAACCAAGATAGACACAACCTCAGACCAAGGGGTTGGAAAAGATTTCCAACCTAATGGACACAAGAAACAAGATGGTGTAGCCATTCTAACATCCAGCAAATCAGACTTTCTACCAAAAGTAATCAAAAGAGACGGGGAAGGATACTTCATATGCATCAGAGGAAAAATCCACCAAAATGACATCTCAATTCTGGATGTATATAGGCCAAAGACAAAAAGCAGAAATATTGGTGAGAGAAATATTGCTAAAGCGTAAATATCACATCGAACCTCACACATTAATAGTGGGTGACATCAATGTCCCATCTCACCAAAGGCAGGCCATTGAGACAGAAATTAAAAAAATAAATAAATAAATGATTTAACAAACACGGGGTTCAATAAAATTGACCTCACTGATATCTACAAAATAGTTCACACAAACACAAAAGTACACACTCTCTTTTCAGTACCTCATGGAACCTTATCCTAAAATGAACATGTTCTCCCACTCTAAAGAAGCCACAATGGATACAGAAATACTGCACTAACCATTGGATCTTCTCAGATCACCATGGATTAAAACTGGACTTCAACAATAAGAAAAAGTGTATAAACTCATTGAAATTCAATATCTGGCAACTTAAGATCCACCAGTTCACGGAAGAGATGAAAAACAAAAAGTGCTCCTAGAATTTAATGAAAATGAAGGCACAACTTCTCCAAACTTACCTGCATATGCAGCACAGGGTGCTTTTATAAAGAAACCGGAGAGACCCCACACTAGCAACTTCCCAGCACACCCTAGATCTCTAAAATAAAAAGAAGCAAATACATATTAAAGGAGGAGACAGCAAGAAATGATCAGACTCAGGGTGAGAGTGATCCATCAGAAACAAAGAGAATACAAAGATCAAAAAAACAAAAACAAAAAAAAACAAAAAAAACAAAAAAACAAGAGCTGGTTCCTTGGGAACATCAATCCGACAGACAAATCCTCAGACAGATAATGTAATAGGAGGAGAGAGCATCCAAATAACAAATTCAGAAATGAACAGGGAGCCGTATCAATGTACAATGATGAAAGTCACATAATCATTAGTTCTCACTTTAAAGTGGATGATTGTGTAGACTGATTGCACTGACCACAGGTAAATTTAGGTAAGATAAACTCTGTAAATAGCTCTACAACACCTAATGAGACACAAACAGTAATTAAGTTTCCCTACTGAAAGAGCCCAAGGGCCAGATTGTTTGAGTGCAGACTCCTACCAGGTTTTCAAAGAATTCTCAACCTACACCAAAAAACAGAAACAGGAGGAAAACGCCAAAATGATTCCATGACACCAGTGTCGCCCTGACACATAAATCACAAACGACACAACAAAGAAAGAATTTCAGAAGAATTTCCCTTACCAACATTGGTGGAAAAAATACTAGGTAAAATGCTCAAAAATAAAATCCAAGGGCATATCAAAACCGCCATTCAGTGCCATCATGTAGGCTACCTCCTGAGGCTGCAGGAGTGGATCAATCTATGAAAACCCATCAAAGTGATCCACTATATAAGCAAACTGAACTGAAAAATAAAAATATTCTGCCCTCAGCATTTCACATTAACGTGCGAGCTCCACCTGGAGTTAACTTTGTGGATGTTACATACCATGCAGTATATATATATATATATATACACATATATATTTATATTGTATATAAATACATATATATATATACATATTTATACACATATATAAAATATTATTATAATAAATTAATATATTAAAGTGATATGTACAATCATTATAATAATATAATTAATAATATACTATATTAACATATTAAAGAATATTATTATTAAAATAAATAATATAGTCATATTTTATTAATACATTATATTATTATATATTTATATCATAATAAAATATAATTGATACTAATATATTATGTTAGTATATTAAATTATTATATAGTAATGGACTATACCTCTCTTACCCTCTTCTGACTCTCTAACCACACCCTCAGTACTCCAGTATCAACTTTCCCCTCTGTCTCACTGTCATAGGCTTTAACATTTAAAGAACAGTTAAAAGGGACAGAAGGTTCATATGCGATCTCCTTAATCCATGAAAGAGGACTAGTCAGGGGCAACCTCCTTTGAGGAAGCAGATAAATATCAGGATACAAATAACATTTGCTGGGGGAAGATCAAATTCAAATAATGACTTTGCATATCTATCCAGTGTATTCTGAGAAAATGGGGAATATTTTTCCTAAAGACCCAGCTATACTACTCCTGGCCTTATATCTGAAAAAACCTCTGCCATACCGCAAGGACATGTGCTCCATAACGTTCTAACTGCTTTCTTCATAATGAGCAGAAAATAGAAATAACCCAGAAGCCCCTCAACCAAAGAATGGCTACAGAAAATGTGGTTCATTTACACTATGGAATACTACACAGTTATGAAAAATAAGGACATTGTGAAGATGCAGTGGAGTAGATGGAATGAGAAAGTATTGTTCTGAATGAGGTAACTGAGTCCCAAAATAACATGTACATACTCACTTAAAAGAGGGTATTAGCCATAAAGTACAGAATTCAAACACTAAGATCTAAGGAACCAAAGAGGCTAAACAAGAAGAAAGACCCAAGAAAAATTATTGAATTTCACTCAGAAGGAGGAATAAAATAATGAGAGGAGGCAGATGGAAGGAAAGGAATGGGTGGCTGAGGGGATGGGACGGGAAATGGGGTTTGAGAATCATTTCTTGAGAGAGACGAGCAAGAGGGACAGAGGGCCAAGAGAATAAAGAGAAATCAGTGACTGTCCAGGGTGGGTGCTATCTCTAAGATTTGCCTGCAATCTGGGATTGGTGAGGATACCCTAGCGTGTATGAGGGTGACTTTAGTTGAGACTCGGAGCAGTGGGGATACAAATACTGAAATGGTCACTTTCCATAGCCACAGAGGACTAAAAGTGGAAGGATAAGGACACAAAGCCACCCCCAAAATTTTGACACAGAAATTGCCCTCTCTATAAGAGACACAGGTACAGAGATGGAAGAGAAATGAGGGAATGGACAAAGGATAAGTAGCCGGATGTGAGACTTATCCTACGGGCAAACCTCAAACACTGACATGTTTGCAGACGGGAGGATAGCATTATTGTTCTCTGCAAGGCTCCACCGAGCAGCCGACTGACACAGAAGCAGAGGTGCACGGCCAAAGATCGGATAGAGCTCAGAGAGTCTAACCAAAGAGCTGAGGAAAGGACTGAAAGAGGCAAAGGAGCACAGTGGTCTTCACGAGGGTTCACTAAACCCGTCGCCTGTCTTTGGATCCTGTTCTCCTACTCGAGCTTCGTTTTCAGGACCTGGTGGGAGATGATGAATCTAACCCTGCAAAGACTTGATGTGCCAGGGGAGAGGGTGCACCCAGAAGGGCACTCCACTCTCTCAGAGAAGATGGGGAGAGGATAGAAAGAGGGGCTGTAAATGGTGGGAGCCTGGAGGAGTGTGGTGACAGTGCAGCATTCAGAATGTTACCTGGTGAATATATACAACCATTCTTGCAAGGGGCACAGGCATGACATCACGGGGATGGTGGCGTGACATCATGGGTGTGGCTCATGACATCGTGTAGGTGGGGCATGACATCATGGGAGTGGGGCATATCCTCATGGGGATGGGGTCATGATATCATGAAGCTTCATGGAAAATAGTTGAAACTAGAAAAAAAAAAAACAAAAACAAAAAAAAAAAAAAAAAAAAAACAGCCCGAGAGCGAGCTGAGACCTAGAGACACAAACATGGCGCGTGTTTACCTATGGATGGTATCAGGTGTGAGGCAAATCATATTCTATCTACAATCCACAAATGGATAGAGGACAAAGGAAAGGAGAAGGCCGGTGAGAGGGAAAGCATCAACCTCTCTGAAAGGAAAACTGTAACAGATTCTGTGATTGAAGTGCTGACGACTGAGACAGGAGCTGAAGGTTGGTGGGGAAGATGGAGGGATAGCGCTGTGCAGAGAGAACCGGCCAGAACTGGGGGACATATAGGTTAATGCAGAAACTCAATGGATGCACTTGTTAGTTCATGGCGTCTAGAGAACAACCTCCCGAGTATTTAATCTGATAGAGAACGCAGAGTCCGAACCTTCAATCTTTTGAAATCAAGCAAGTGGAACCTCAGGTTTTGGGATGGGGCACATTCAGTGGAGTCGGTTTCTGAGGAGGTCAAATGGAGATCCCTGAATAACAGACCGATGCTGGGACAGAGATTATAAAAAGATTATAAAAGCTCAAGCAAATGAGCCCTTCTGGTACCTTAAGCCTCCATCGATGTAAATCCACCCGAAAACCCCTTCCCGCTCTTCAAGGTTTGTGTAGCCCTTGTTCAACCTGAGTAAAATATATGCACACAGCGCGTCCCTGAATACCTTCTAACAGAGTTGTGACACTGAATACCTTGGAGCAACCCCCAACTCACTTACAGGCAGACCAAGATTCTGTTGACCGACTAGTTCCAGAGGCCACTTCATCCTTTTGCACCTGGACACTCTAAGAAGCATACATCAGAGATGTCTGTGTGTGTGTGTGTGTGTGTGTGTGTGTGTGTGTGTATTTGTCTGTGTGTGTGTCTGTGTATCTGTGTGTCTGTCTGTGTATCTATGTGTCTGTCTGTGTGTCTGTGTGTGTATTTTTATGTGTGTGAGTGTTTGTGTGTGTTTGCATCTGTGTGTGTCTATCTCTGTGTATGTGTGTGTATGTGTGTTTATGTGTGTGTATGTGTGTGTATCTGTGTGTGTGTATCTGTTTGTCTGTCTGTGTCTCTCTTGGTGTGTCTGTGTGTATGTGTGTGTGTCTGTGTGTGTGTGGATATGTGTGTTTATGTGTGTGTGTGTGTGTGTGTGTGTGTATGTGTGTGTGTGTGTGTTAGTCATGCACAAGCTAACCATCCTCACACAGACTGTCTGGTTTGCTTTTCTTTTTGGAAAGTTGGCAAATCTTTCTCCTGTCCTAAGAAAAGAACACCCTGATTCTCAAATCTCTCTGTGAAGTCATGACAGGTTGAGTGATTTTCAAGTATGAGGAGTCTGTCCTAGTGAAAATAGCTTTCATGGGTAAAATAACCCTTGAAAAACATGTCTCAATATTTACTTTACTTAGTCTGTGATCCCTTGAGGGGATTATTCTATTATTATTATTATTATTATTATTATTATTAAAATAATCATCATCATCATCATCATCATCATATTATTATTATTATTATTATTATTATTACTATTCCAGGATTATTACATTATTTTATTGTCTGTGCTGTTACCAGTGTGCTAATGTTCACTGATGGCAGGAAGATTATTTTCCATGTGTGTCCCATTCGACGGCCATGTTTTAGTTCTTGAAACTGAAAGTTTCATTTACATGTTCCCAAGAGCAAATACATGCAAGTACAGAAAGTTCCTTGGTCTTGTACATGAGAGTGACACCCTCACATAGTCTTCTGATCTATTTGAGGAACAGAATTTAGATAGGCAATGAGAAGGTTGGTGACCAAAGACCCAAGTTATGGAGAAATAAGACAGTTTTCACAATATTACAGGTTTTGGGGGTTGGTAGACATTACATAACCATCTTTTCATTTATAGCAGGAAGAGTCAAAATTATTAAAATATTGTAGGCAGAAAATTTTAACAACATATTAATGCTGGCTAATTTAAATTCCTGTATTTTTTTCTCTGGAACATTATATATTCTCTTTAAGGTTCTTCTTGAAATTATTTGAAGATGTGAAAACCGGTATGTGTTTATCTGTACACATTCATATAGCATGGCCGTCACTCTAGTGAAGGACAGACTGCACGACTGTCAAGAGAAAGACTGACTTTCTTGCCAAAGGAATAAACCTTCATGTTGACGGAGGCAGTTTCGATCTTAGGTGCAGATGTTTAAAATCCCCTGAATGCTTCCTACAGCTACCGTTTCCAATATGTGGTTATAACCTCGGATGTGGTTTGTTCTTTGAATTTTTTTTTTAAAACTACAAGAAAGTTTCGATTGCATATACTATTTGGAGATGTTGTCTTTTATCTTTTCTATCGATGTACTCTGGGTTGTAGACCGTTAGGCATTTTATGATCTATCTCTCACAGCAGGGGCTGCCGATGAGTTGAGTCTTCATCAGGAATAAAGGAAAGAAGACAGGTAAGGTAATAGAGAACTCCCTGATGTATTTATCCCCTGTGAATCTGAGATGGCTGTTGTCATCAACCCGTATATATAAACTTTAACTTTACAACAAAGTATACTCACATGAGTTTAAACCTTTGTACTTTTCATTGTGTAAATATTTGCAATAAAGAGAGTTTTCAAAGTAATAAAGTTGTGTGATGTGTGTAACACTTTTAATAGATTCTCTTGTATAACTTAAAAGAATATATAAATGGTTTTCCTTCATGTTGAATATAATGTAGACAGTGTCTCTTCTAACAATATATGTTGTAATTTTGGCCTCTATAAAATTAAATATGTTCATGTCTTGCCTAAACTTCCACCACAAGTACTTATGGAATACTTCCTATACTTACTTAGTGTTTTTTCCTAAATATTGACTTTAAAATGCATTCAGCAGAATAGATATTGAGGCGGATGGAGGGAGGGAGGAAACTGAATAGAAGGGGAGGTAGAGAAGGGAGTATGTAGGAGGAATTAAGTATAGTGAGTTTGGAAGAATTAGGTATAGTGATTCCAGGGAAAAGGGAATGGAAATCACAAGTGTGGGGTGCACATCTCTAGAAATTGCCAGAGAATGGGAAAAGGCGAATCCCCAGGGTGTCTATTGGGGTGACTCTAGCAATAGAGATACAGAACCTTAATTTGCCATTTCTGTAGCCAGGCATGACTCCCAATGATGTGACATGGAAGAAAACACACCCACAAAACGTTCAAACCAAAATGAACACAGCCTACAAGATCTTCTGAGACAAATATAGATACAACAGACATGGAAGGAACGTCCAACCAATGGTTAGCATAGATTGAGAACTACCTCGTGGTCAAGCACCGATCCCTGACACTATTAATGACACTCTATTGTGATTGTAGACAGATTCCTAGCATAACTGTCCTCTGAGTGACTCCACCCATCAGCTGAGAGAAACAAGTGTAAAGATTCATGACCAAACACTAGCTGGAGCTTGGGAAATCTTAAAAAAAAAACAAAGAAAAACAGGTGAAGAATTGAGGCCCAGATGATATGAGGGACTCCATAGGAAGAACAATAGAGTCAACTCACAGTGATTCTTGTGATCTGCCAAAGACTGAACTACCAATCAGAGAGTGAAAGTGGACAGAACCTGAGCCCCCAGGACATAGGTAGCAAGTGTGTAGCTTTGTCTTTTTACAGGTGCCATCGAAAATGAGTGTTGCCATCCCATGAAGACGGAGCACCGATTTTTGGATGTAAAGTGAGTAAATAAATAAATGAATTTTAAAGAAACAGATATCCCATCAACATACAATATGTTTTGGGAAATTCCAATTCTAGTTGTTAGGTATCCACATGAAGACAAAGACTGTGGAGTGCCTATGTCCTTAGAGGCCATAATCCTTTTCATTCTATTCTTCCATCAGAATCCCCAAGCTCCAACTGTGGTTTGACTAATGAGTTTTTGCATCTGACTGAGTGAGCAGATTTGTGGAGTCTCTGAGACTAGACTCCTGTCTGCAAGCATAGCAGAGTGTCATTAATAGTGTCAAGGATCGGTGCTGATCCATGGGGGACTTCTCAATCTGTACTAACCATTGGATGACCATTCCTCACTCTCTGCTCTATGCACGGACCCTGCATTTCCTGTGGTCAGAATACATTTTGGGTCAAAAGTTAGTGTCTCTATCACTCCATTTTGGTTGCTCTCTGGCTACAGGAGGAGGGCTCTTCAGGTGGATATCACTGAGGCTGTGAGTCTCAAGTAAGGAAAAACCCATTGATTCATGGGCAACATTCTTACCCCAGGTCTAGGCCTCTTTCTGTATATGACCTCAACCTCCCCACCCCTATCCATCTAGACTGATGTGTCTGGACTCAGTGGCAGAGGATGTGACTAGCATCACAGAGACTGGACATGCATCATGAAAGAATAACCCTGTGGGGTCTGAAACTCCTTAGAGGAGAAAGGGCTGGGAGATAGATTGTGAGAAGTGTGAACTAGAGGGGGCCAGAGTGCAGTATGTAAAGTGCATAAATAAACAAATAACTATATAAATAACTAGGTCTACTTGAAGGAAGGATGCAGTTGTGTGTGTGTGTGTGTGTGTGTGAATGTGTTGTCTGTGTGAGAATATATATATATATATATATATATATATATATATATATATATGAAGGTAAGAAGCAATTCTGTGAATTTAATATTAAATTATCACATTTGAGACAACAGTGGTCTATGCAGAAGACAGGCAGCTTAGGCACTATATTTACAAAAAAAATGGCGTTTGATGAATATGAAGAAATGATTCGGTAATTAATAGCACTATCTGTACTTGCAGAGGACCCAGGGCCAATCCCCAGCTCCCATGTTACAGCTTACAGGTGGCTGTAATTTCAGCATCACGGAATCTCACATGCTCTTCAACCTCCTGGGCAGAAGGCATGCATATGTCTCACATGTAGACAAGCAGGTAATACACTTACATAAGTACAACAAAAAGTACTAAGCTGTTCCTTGTTGAAATCATTTGATTTACGTGAATATTCAAAGTGATAATCACAGTCAAATAAAAATTGTATTGATCCATAATAATCAAAGCCAGAAAAAGTTAGCAATCACCTGAGTCACTTTAAATCTATTTACTTAAAAAATTGTAATAAAAATTTGCAGTAATAAAATTTAAATTTTATTAATATACATATAATATACCTTAGTATACTCATACATAGCTGAAAAATTATACTTTCCACATATTTGTTTAACTTTTTTTTTTTGTTCTTTTTTTCGGAGCTGGGGACCGAACCCAGGGCCTTGCGCTTCCTAGGCAAGCGCTCTACCACTGAGCTAAATCCCCAACCCCAATTGAACTCAGGACCTCTGGAAGAGCAGGCAGTGCTCTTAACCACTGAGCCATCTCTGCAGCCCTTGTTTAACTTTTATAAAGGTTGCAGTTTGTGGTTAGTTTTTGTTGGATATTGTAGGTGTTTATTTTCAAGTATTAGCTCATAGAGTCTCTAAACTCATGCAGAATATATTACAGGAACTGAGGTCCTCTTCTGTTGAATCCAGGAATGCTGCTATCTGTTTTTCTTGTTGTCTGATCATTTTTCTCTATGTATATATGAACAAGGATATTCATGTTCTGGATTTCTTCCAGTTTTGTCAAGCTGATACCTGATAGCTGATAGCTGATAACTGGAGAATATATAATTTTTGAAGATCATTTTAGGAACTATTTCTGATATCTGCACTATCAATGTTGTAGACTTTCTAATACATGTTCAAATGAATGGCTATTCAGGGAGTAAACATGCCTTAGTTACTGTTGTTTTGTCTTTTTAAAAGAAGAAATGTGAAAGGGATGGGGGTTGAGGTAAGGGACTCTGAGGGGGAAAATAGGAAGGAGGGCAGCATTTGAGACATAAAGAAATTAATAAAATGAATAAATACAAAAAATAAGCAGAAGTCAAAATATACAGAAAAATATCAGATTTAATTGATAGGAAACAATGCTCTTTTGTATCGTACCCCACTCCTGAATTTTATATTACATAATCCATCTAATAACTAATTCTCAAAAATTAGATAATTGAAAAAAAACATATTACAAGTACCACAGTAGGTTGACCAAATCATAAAAGCAATGTTTGTACTACTGTACACTTTCTATATTCTATGCCCATATCCAATCCAGAAATCCATTGACATTCAATTATTACATACTGTACGTTATTCTATTCTGTGATAATTCATTACTATTTTTATCTTCTATGACCAGACCTTTGAAGAGAAATAATTACTTTGGTAGAATGTCTCTGATTTTGGATTTGCCTAGCGTTTTTTTTTCTTTTTTAGGTTGAGATTGTATGTACTTGATGCAGATACCAAAAATTGTTTCCTGCTTTTTTAGTCTCAGTTCAGCACTAGGTGGACACCTGGCATCTTAATATCGCCCCATTAGGGAGCAATGAAATTATTTTAAATTATTTTCCTTTGATAGTTAAAAAATATTTTAATGTATTTTTCTATTGGATTTCCTTTTAAACTAATAGAAGTTTTAGAAGAATTACTTAAATACTATGAAAAGACTGTGTGTCTCTTCAAAATTTTAGGCTTTGTTTTCAGTTTCTCGGTCATTTTTTTTCCAAAACTTTGGCCTTAATGGTCCTTCCTACCTCTAAGTAGACTCAAAACAAGACTTCTGAGGAAAATATAATCAATGTCTTAATGTTTGGGTGACTCATGACTCAAACAATACTTTAGTTTTAGTATCACTGTAATTTATATTTTAAAATCTTCCATATTGTCTGCACACCAAAATGGAATTCTATTTTTATTTCATTATACACATAAAGACCCAAGATTCTAATTTTATTTTATTGGGGAATAACAACCAGTATCTAATTTTCTAACACTAGCTGACCTTTTATATTAGTCTTCTGTCACTTGTAAACTCACTTATTTTCCTTTATAATGTGTGCATGCATGCAGATGTGTTTGTGTGTGTGTGTGTGTGTGTGTGTGTGTGTTTGTGTTTATCTGAAACTATGATGTTGATTTTGAGAATCACGTGGCTGAAATTCTTTTCCAACACCCTGTTAGAAATCATAAAAGGGAAGAATGATTACTCCTGTTCCAAAATCATAGGCGCTGGGTGCCCAAATCTGACATGTGGACTGACCAAATGGTACACAAAGCAGAGTCTAACAATTCACTCCCCTGAGAACTACTTAGGAGTTCCAGTCCAGTGAAATGAATTTACATGTACTGAGGAATATGGAATTGTAGCAAAATGAGCTGAGATCACTTGGAAGTATTTCTTGGAAGATCTCCAAATAGCTAAGAAAGGATACAGAGAACTTTCAAGGACCCTGAGACATTAGCATGTGGTTTAAACTCTGCCCAGATCAAAATATTTAAGTACTGGACTAATCTACTAAACTTATTTAATAGTAATCGTACTTTACCACTGTTTGCAATTAAGAATGGTGGTGAATGTAGAGAACACTCTAAAACAAAGTTATGTTTCTAAAAGTTTGTTTCAAGACAGCCAGAAAGAGCACAGTGGTTTTGTTTTCTTTCTTTCACAGACTATGCACCTTTTTGAAAAAGCACTTTGTGATCCTCAATTACCTATTTGTTATCACAACTTTCTTCAGACCCAGAGTTTTTCTCAATGCAGCCTTGACTTCTTGTTTATTTAGGCTTTAGATGATGGTGTTCAGAATGAATGTCACTGCTGTATAGACCAAGAGATTATCAACTCCTGATGGGTGATTAGATTTGGGCCTCAAGTAGTTTTGTCCCAAACCTACAGGGCATTCCATTCTCCATGAAATAATTGCCAAATGGACACACAGACCACCACTCATTTGGGTTGCATAGTGAAGCTGGGCCATACGCTGGGCAAAGGCATGGGTGCCAATATGCATCACTCAGTTATACCAAAAAGTGTGAAGAAAAACATCTGTGTGGTACATCCCTCCTGAGAGAGTCGTAAGTACAAGGCTCTCCACACCTTAGGTGTGACAAAGCCCATGTAACCAATTTCCAGGATACATAAGTTCACCAGAAAGAAGTACATGGGGGTGTGTAGAGATGGACTGGTGAAGATAGCTAAGGCAATGAGAGAAGAATGTGGGTGAACAGAAGGAAGCATTCTCCAGGGACCTCAGAGAACTTGGCATTTGCAAAGCATTTGACAGTCAAGCCCTTCTCCTGCCACAAAGAGCAATTGACATAATTGACACTCATCTCCAGAAACACAGAACAGTAAGCAATTTTTAGGATTATTGTAGATGAGAGATATTAATTTTTTAGTATTTTAAAGCCTCAGTTACTTCAGAGTCAAAGTCAGTCTGCAGTTACAAAAATCAAAGCTTAGAAAAGATTTTTTTCTCACATAATTTCATATCTTATACTTTCTCTCTTAACACCAGGGAATTTTTCAAAGTGTGCTAAGCATTGAGCCAAGTGTCCAAATATTTACAAAAGAATTTGGAAACATGTAGTCCTGGACTAATGATGCTCAGGCGGAAGATTTACCTTCGGTTTAAGTTCAGTTTCACAGGCTGTATAAGCAATCATTCAAACGAAGGAAAAGAAAACCTTGAGTGTATCTCGATTTTTACACATTCTTATCATTAACTGGTTATCAATGTTATACAGAAAAACTGATCCACCCACTCATCTCTATGCTTTCCTGATGCCACAGGTATAGTCTCTCCAACCACCCTGTGTGTGTGTGTGTGTATGTGTGTGTGTGTGTGTGTGTGTTTGTGTGTGTGTGTGTGTGTGTTGGGCCCAGATTTTTCTCTGTTTGCCATTATGAATATTCAAACCCACACAATAAAGTTATCATTTCCTCAAGACTCATCATTTTTGAAGATGAATTAAAATCAAATAATCATTGGATAAATAAATAATTACTGGTTTACATACATAAATTTAAGGGCAGTGAACATCTAGATGTCTGCACAATAATGATGTGGACAGAAACAAATCTTAAGAAGTGTAAAATGAGCCATGAAAGAGAAGAAGTATCAACCAAACAACACCATAATTCTTCATGATGCATCGTTCAATATGGCACCTGTTATCTGTAACTTAATAGTTCCAGTCTCTTTTTTTTTTTGGTTCTTTTTTTTTGGAGCTGGGGACCGAACCCAGGGCCTTGTGCTTCCTAGGCAAGCGCTCTACCACTGAGCTAAATCCCCAACCCCTCCAGTCTCTTTATAGAACATGTTTTCTTAGAGAGAGTATGATTGTGTAGGCTTTAAATTACTGTTTTCCTAATATTGTTCATGATATTCTATCAATCAGACTATTGATTTAAATTTAAAAAAAGAGAAAAAAGAGGTGGTGTCTTGATATGTATTCCAGGCTAACCTGAAATTCCTAGTTCCTCTCCCTCGGTCTCTTAAATGTGGGTATTGTAAGAGCAAGACATGGTGCCTTGCTTGATAGAAATTTCTTCCTATTCTTTCATCTCAACATCTTAAAATTCTACCAAATTGCCTGTATTTCTGTACACATAGTATCTATGCAGTTCATTCCTCTTTGCTCACTTTTGCATCAGGCAGCTGCTGTATTCTTGCTTGGTTACTTACATGGAAAACTGTTCAGTTCCAGCACAGCCTTGTCTGTTTTCAGATAACATCCTTCTCTTCTGTCTACAGTTAAACTCTGTATTTCACACTGTAACTGATAAAGTAGTTGTTAGCACTGTGGTGGTGACTACATTTCACCTTGTTCAAATTGTAGCCTTATATGGATATTGAATATGGTCTGCAAAGTTCTTATCATTATTTTTACCATACTTACCAATCTGTGAGCTCTCATGTAATGAGAATTTCCAGTGTTTAGCTTATTTTGGCTCCTTAGAGATTCTGTCGGTCCCATCCCATTATATCTTCTGAAGTTCAATCTCATGTCTCTCAAGCATTGAAGATGTGTCAAACTCATTTTTCTCCCAGTTGATATCTTTTCTCTTCAAATGACATAACCTTACCTGTTTTTTTGGGGTGTGTATGTCTTTGCTGAAGTTTGGCTTTTCTTGCCAAAAAATACTTTCTCCTTACAAAGGTAGAATAGGAGATACCACCTGCCTATTAGCTTCTCTCTCTATTCACTTGATATAATGGGATTTCAGAGATTTGTGAGTAGATCAGTCACATGGTTGATCCACAAATCAAACGTGAGTTTCAGTATATCCAAATTATATATACACATGTTACCTATGTTTACAAATACCATTTAAGACACACACACACACACACACACACACACATACACATGCACATGCACTCACATGTATGCCACATACACATGTGTGCCTATATATTCATGCAAAACACAGACACAGAGAAACAAAATAGAGAAAGAGCACATGGAGATTGTACATGAATTAAAATATTAGTATAAACAAAAATGCAGGATAACAGTATTTGTTTACATCCCATTTCACCATTAGATCACTTAAAGAAGCGACTGAGAAAAAATATATTCCCCATTGGATTGCTTCTATGTGAAATAAGTTAATTTCCCAAATCACTTAAGTTGATCTGGAGTTGAATGCTTGTCAGCTACATGAGTCAAGAGCATGTGTGCATGTCTACCCACACACATTTCAGATTTAACTTTGTGTACACTCTGTTTTGGGGAACTTCTCATCATCATACATAATTTTCGTTTCTATTCAATAATTCATCACTAGATTAATTTTCTATTGGGGATAATGAAAAAGATAGCTCCCCAAACATCAACAACAAAAGAGCAAAACAATACGTACTTTCTCATGGGGGCAGGAGACATAATCACGTATACTAGCTTATTAGATCTATTACATTAGATCTGCACCCATTCATGCAAAAGTTATAAAAATCTAAGTGTAGAGAACATGAGACAGACTTAAAGCTCTGACAATTATTAAGCAGTATGTTTGTTGTACATAGTTGACCTCTCAGTGGACTTTGCTCTTGTAGAAAAATTACTGGAATGCAGAGGATTCTATTGTGATGGATTTCACACTTATTTTGATGTTTTGTAAATATGTCTCAATTTTCAATTAAAACAAACAAATTAACAAAAACAAATAAACAACCTTCCCACAGCTAACACAGAAAATGAATACTTTTATAATTTGAAATATTTTTAAAGAAACTTCCTTTTCTTTTGTTCTGTGTGTATAATAGGGCAACATATTTATTGTTCAGAGGCATAAAGTACAGACTACTGAGAAGCTAAGATGAAATAGTTATAAACCTGTCACATTATCAAAATATTCCATTTGCATAGCAGCATGGAAAGGTCGGTATACATTGTGACCCATTTTTTTCAATTATTTTTATTTATTTAATACTTAATAATAATTCTTTGGTTAACGGGCAAACATCCCCCTCCCCCCTCCCTTTCCTTATGGGTGTTCCCCACCAACCCTCCCCCCATTGCCACACTCCCCCAAACAGTCTAGTTCACAGGGGGTTCAGTCTTAGCAGGACCCAGGGCTTACCCTTCCACTGGTGCTCTTACTAGGATATTCATTGCTACCTATGAGGTCAGAGTCCAGGGTCAGTGCATGTATAGTCTTTAGGTAGTGCCTTAGTCCCTGGAAGCTCTGGTTGCTTGGCATTGTTGTACTTTTGGGGTCTCGAGCCCCTTCAAGCTCTTCTAGTTCTTTCTCTGATTCCTTCAACGGGTGTCCTATTCTCAGTTCAGTGGTTTGCTGCTGGCATTCGCCTCTGTATTTGCTGTATTCTGGCTGTGTCTCTCAGGAGCGATGTACATCCGGCTCCTGTCGGTCTGCACTTCTTTGCTTCATCCATCTTGTCTAATTGGGTGTCTGTATATGTATGGGACACATGTGGGGCAGGCTCTGAATGGGAGTTCCTTCAGTCTCTGTTTTAATCTTTGCCTCTCTCTTCCCTGCCAATGGTATTCTTGTTCCCCTTTTAGAGAAGGAGTGAAGCATTCACATTTTGATCATCTGTCTTGAGTTTCATTTGTTTTTGGCATCTAGGGTAATTCAAGCATTTGGGCTAATAGCCACTTATCAGTGACTGCATACCATGTATGTCTTTCTGTGATTGGTTTAGCTCACTCAGGATGATATTTTCCAGTTCCAACCATTTGCCTACGAATTTCATAAAGCCGTTGTTTTTGATAGCTGAGTAATATTCCATTGTGTAGATGTACCACATTTTCTGTATCCATTCCTCTGTTGAAGGGCATCTGGGTTCTTTCCAGCTTCTGGCTATTATAAATAAGGCTGCGATGAACATAGTAGAGCACATGTCTTTTTTATATATTGGGGCATCTTTTGGGTATATGCCCGAGAGAGGTATAGCTGGATCCTCAGGCAGTTCAATGTCCAATTTTCTGAGGAACCTCCAGACTGATTTCCAGAATGGTTTTACCAGTCTGCAATCCCACCAACAATGGAGGAGTGTTCCTCTTTCTCCACATCCTCGCCAGCATCTGCTGTCACCTGAGTTTTTGATCTTAGCTATTCTCACTGGTGTGAGGTGAAATCTCAGGGTTGTTTTGATTTGCATTTCCCTTATGACTAAAGATGTTGAACATTTCTTTAGGTGTTTCTCAGCCATTCGGCATTCCTCAGCTGTGAATTCCTTGTTTAGCTCTGACCCCATTTTTTAATAGGGTTATTTGTCTCCCTGTGGTCTAACTTCTTGAGTTCTTTGTATATTTTGGATATAAGGCCTCTATCTGTTGTAGGATTGGTAAAGATCTTTTCCCAATCTGTTGGTTGCCGATTTGTCCTAACCACAGTGTCCTTTGCCTTACAGAATCTTTGCCGTTTTATGAGATCCCATTTGTCCATTCTTGATCTTATAGCATAAGCCATTGGTGTTTTGTTCAGGAAATTTTTTCCAGTGCCCATATGTTCCAGATGGTTCCCTAGTTTTTCTTCTATTAGTTTGAGCGTATCAGGTATGATGTGGAAGTCGTTGATCCACTTGGACTTAAGCTTTCTACAGGGTGATAAACATGGATCAATCTGCATTCTTCTACATGTTGACCTCCAGTTGAACCAGCACCATTTGCTGAAAATGCGATCTTTTTTCCATTGGATGGTTTTGGCTCCTTTGTAAAAAATCAAGTGACCATAGGTGTGTGGGTTCATTTCTGGGTCTTCAATTCTATTCCATTGGTCTATCTGTCTATCTCTGTACCAATACCATGCAGTTTTCATCACTATTGCTCTGTAATACTGCTTGAGTTCAGGGATAGTGCTTCCCCCTGAACTCCTTTTATTGTTGAGGATAGTTTTAGATATCCTGGGTTTTTTGTTATTCCAGATGAATTTGCAAATTGTTCTGTCTAACTCTTTGAAGAATTGGATTGGTATTTTGATCGGGATTGCATTGAATCTGTAGATCGCTTTTGGAAAAATGGCCATTTTTACTATATTAATCCTGCCAATCCATGAGCATGGAAGATCTTTCCATCTTCTGAGGTCTTCAATTTCTTTCTTCAGTGTCTTGAAGTTCTTATTGTACAGATCTTTTACTTGCTTGGTTAAAGTCACACCGAGGTACTTTATATTATTTGGGTCTATTATGAAGGGTGTCGTTTCCCTAATTTCTTTCTCGGCTTGTTTCTCTTTTGTGTAGAGGAAGGCTACTGATTTATTTGAGTTAATTTTATACCCAGCCAATTTGCTGAAGTTGTTTATCAGCTTTAGTAGTTCTCTGGTGGAACTATTGGGATCGCTTAAATAAACTATCATATCATCTGCAGATAGTGATATTTTGACTTCTTCTTTTCTGATCTGTATCCCGTTGATCTCCTTTTGTTGTCTGATTGCTCTGGCTAGAACTTCAAGAACTATATTGAATAAGTAGGGAGAGAGTGGGCAGCCTTGTCTAGTCCCTGATTTTAGTGGGATTGCTTCAATTTTCTCTCCATTTAGTTTAATATTAGCAACTGGTTGGCTGTTTATGGCTTTTACTATGTTTAGGTATGGGCCTTGAATTCCTATTCTTTCCAGTACTTTTATCATGAAGTGGTGTTGAATTTTGTCAAATGCTTTCTCAGCATCTAATGAAATGATCATGTGGTTTTGTTCTTTCAATTTGTTTATATAATGGATCACGTTGATGGTTATCTGTATATTAAACCATCCCTGCATGCCTGGGATGAAGCCTACTTGATCATGGTGGATGATTGTTTTGATGTGCTCTTGGATTCGGTTTGCCAGAATTTTATTGAGTATTTTAGCATCGATATTCATAAGGGAAAATGTTCTGAAGTTCTCTTTCTTTGTTGGGTCTTTGTGTGGTTTCGGTATAAGAGTAATTTTGGCTTCACAGAAGGAATTCGGGAGTGATCCATCTGTTTCAATTTTGTGGATTAGTTTGGATAATATTGGTATGAGGTCTTCTATGAAGGTTTGATAGAATTCTGCACTAAAATCGTCTGGACCTGGACACTTTTTGGTTGGGAGAACTTTAATGACTGCTTCTATTTCCTTAGGAGTTATGGGGTTGTTTAACTGGTTTATCTGTTCCTGATTTAACTTCGGTACCTGGTATTTGTCTAGGAAATTGTCCATTTCCTGTAGATTTTCTAGTTTTGTTGAATATAGGCTTTTATAGTAAAATATGATGATATTTTTTTTAATTTTTCTCTGAATCTGTAGGTATGTCTCCCTTTTTATTTCTAATTGTGTTAATTTGGACACACTCTATGGGTCCTCTCGTTAGTCTGGCTAAGGGTTTATCTATCTTGTTGATTTTCTCAAAGAACCACCTTTTGGTTCTGTTGATTCTTTCTATGGTCTTTTTTGTTTCTACTTGGTTGATTTCAGCTGTAAGTTTGATTATTTCCTGCCTTCTACTCCTCCTGGGTGTATTTGCTTCTTTTTGCTATAGAGCTTTTAGGTGCGCTGTCAAGCTGCTGACATATGCTCTTTCCTGTTTCTTTCTGCAGGCTCACAGCGCTATGAGTTTTCCTCTTAGCACAGCTTTCATTGTGTCCCATAAGTTTGGGTATGTTGTACCTTCATTTTCATTAAATTCCAAAAAGTTTTTAATTTCTTTCTAAATTTCTTCCTTGGCTACGTTATCATTGAGTAGAGCATTGTTCAATTTCCACGTATATGTGGGCATTCTTCCCTTATTGTTATTGAAGACCAGTTTTAGGCTGTGGTGGTCTGATAGCACGCATGGGATTATTTCTATCTTTCTGTACCAGTTGAGGCCCGTTTTTTGACCAACTATATGGTCAATTTTGGAGAAAGTACAATGAGGAGCTGAGAAGAAGGTATATCCTTTTGCTTTAGAATAGAATGTTCTATAAATATCCGTTAAGTCCATTAGGCTCATGACTTCTCTTAGTCTGTCTACATCTCTGTTTAATTTCTGTTTCCAAAATCTGTCCATTGATGAGAATGGGGTGTTGAAATCTCCCACTATTACTGTGTGAGGTGCAATGTGTGTTTTGAGCTTTAGTAAGGTTTCTTTTACGTATGTAGGTGCCCTTGTATTTGGGGCATAGATATTTAGGATTGAGAGTTCATCTGTTGGATTTTTCCTTTGATGAATATGAAGTGTCCTTCCTTATCTTTTTTGATGACTTTTTATTGAAAATTGATTTTATTTGATATTAGAATGGCTACTCCAGCTTGCTTCTTCTGACCATTTGCTTGGAAAGTTGTTTTCCAGCCTTTCACTCTGAGGTAGTGTCTGTCTTTGTCTCTGAGGTGTGTTTCCTGTAGGCAGCAGAATGCAGGGTCCTAGTTGCATATCCAGTTTGTTAATCAATGTCTTTTTATTGGGGAGTTGAGGCCATTGATGTTGAGAGATATTAAGGAATAGTGATTATTGCTTCCTGTTATATTCATATTTGGGTATGAGGTTATGTTTTTGTGCTTTTCTTCTCTTTGTTTTGTTGCCAAGACGATTAGTTTCTTGCTTCTTCTAGTGTACAGCTTGCCTCCTTATGTTGGGCTTTTCCCTTTATTATCCTTTGCAGTGCTGGATTTGTAAAAAGATATTGTGTAAATTTGGTTTTGTCATGGAATATCTTGGTTTCTCCATCTATGTTAATTGAGAGTTTTGCTGGATACAGTAACCTGGGCTGGCACTTGTGTTCTCTTAGGGTCTGTATGACATCTGTCCAGGATCTTCTGGCTTTCATAGTTTCTGGCGAAAAGTCTGGTGTGATTCGGATACGTCTGTCTTTATATGTTACTTGACCTTTTTCCCTTACTGCTTTTAATATTCTTTCTTTATTTTGTGTGTTTGGTGTTTTGACTATTATGTGACGGGAGGTGTTTCTTTTCTGGTCCAATCTATTTGGAGTCCTTAGGCTTCTTGTATGCCTTTGGGTATATCTTTTTTAAGTTAGGGAAGTTTTCTTCTATGATTTTGTTAAAGATATTAACTGGTCCTTTGAGCTGTGAGTCTTCACTCTCTTCTATACCTATTATCCTTAGGTTTGATCTTCTCATTGAGTCCTGGATTTCCTGTATGTTTTGGACCAGTAGCTTTTTCTGCTTTACATTAACTTTGACAGTTGAGTCAATGATTTCTAGGGAATCTTCTGCTCCTGAGATTCTCTCTTCCATCTCTTGTATTCTGTTGGTGAAGCTTGTATCTACAGCTGCTTGTCTCCTCTTTTGTTTTTCTATATCCAGGGTTGTTTCTATGTGTTCTTTCTTGATTTCTTCTATTTCCATTTGTAATTCCTTCAACTGTTTGATTGTGTTTTCCTGGAATTCTTTCAGGGATTTTTGTGTCTCCTCTCTAAGGGTTTCTACTTGTTTATTTATGTTTTCCTGGAATTCTTTCAGACATTTTTGTGATTCCTCTCTGTAGGCTTCTACTTGCTCTCTAAGGGAGTTCTTCACGTCTTTCTTGAAGTCCTCCAGCATCATTATCAAATATGATTTTGAAACTAGTTCTTGCTTTTCTGGTGTGTTTGGATATTCCATTTTTAGTTTGGTGGGAGAATTGGGCTCCGATGATGCCATGTAGTCTTGGTTTCTGTTGCTTGGGTTCCTGCGCTTGCCTCTCGCCATCAGATTATCTCTAGTGTTACTTTGTTCTGCTATTTCTGACAGTGGCTAGACTGTCCTATAAGCCTGTGCATCAGGAGTGCAGTAGACCTGTTTTCCTGTTTCCTTTCAGCTAGTTATGGGGACAGAGTGTTCTGCTTTCGGGCGTGTAGTTTTTCCTCTCTACACGTCTTCAGCTGTTCCTGTGGGCCTGTGTCTTGAGTTCACCAGCAGGTGACTTGCAGGGGAAAAGTTGGTCCTACATGAGGTTCCGAGGCTCAAGTGTGCTCGTGGGGTACTGCCTAAGTCCTCTCTGCGGCGGCAGCAACCGAGAAGATCTGCGCCGCTCTTTCTGGGAGCCTCCGTGCACCAGGGTTACAGATGGCGTTTGGTGTTTTCCTCTGGCATCTGGATGTGCGCAGAGTGCAGTCTCTTCTGGTTTCCCAGGCGTGTCTGCCTCTCTGTAGGTTTAGCTCTCCCTCCCACAGGATTTGGGTGCAGAGAACTGAAACTTCCTTTTCATAAGTAGTTTCTGTATTTGTATAGGTAGCTCTCTAGCTAGAGAGTAAGGCCTTTCCTCTGCCAGTTAAATATCCAGAAAATCACCTCAAGAACCAGAATGTTATATTTACATTTAAATTTGTGCAATAAAAATTATTCGCAGGAAATCTTGAGGCTGCAGGACAGGTTCACACATCGGCCCACCCCAGCCCACATCCCTGATGCAAGGAGAAATTGAACAGTGCTTCTGGACACTGGGATATAGGAACAGTCAGCTACCTGTACCCACGGTTCTGGTCTGTACCGAGGACTGCACTGAATGGCAAAACAGTTCCCTGTATCCAAATCCCATAGGGGTGAGAGTTGGACCCTCAAGAGTGTGGATTTCCTGAAAAGTCAGAGGAGAATACCCACCTTCCCACAGTACAGTCCCAAGAGTGTTTCCCACAGTCCAACTTTGGCCATGGAGGGCAAGGTCATACAGAAACAACCAGGGTCATGATCATTTGATTCCTGCCTGCAGCTAGAGCTGGACGAATGTCTCCAGGAGTGCCTACACCCATGAGAACAGAACACCTGTTCACAGGAAAGTCTAAAAGAAAACAGGAAAAAAGTTCTACAACCGTGCTGACACAGAGGACTACAGCAGGGTCAAGTCACTCTCAGAAGCAGCATGACAAGCAAATACCAGAGACAACCCAATGAAGAGGGTCAAGCATAGAAACCTAAGAAACAAAAACCAATACTACGTGGCATCAGCAGAGCCCAGTTTTCCCACCAAAGAAAATACTGGATATTTAAACACACCAGAAAAGCAAGATTTAGATTTAAAATCACAGTCATTGATAATGATGGAGGACTTTGAGAGAAACCTAAAGAATTCCCTTAGAAAAATGCAGGAAAACACAAGTGAACAAGTAGAAGCCCTTCGAGAGGAAACACAAACATCCATGAAAGAATTACAGGAAACATGACCAAACAAGTAGACGACTTGAAAATAGAAATAGAAATAATAAAGAAAGCAAAAAGTTGACAAAGAAGGAGAGAGAAAAACCAAGGAAGAGACAAGGAGCTGTAGATACAAGAATCACCAACAGAAGGCAAGAGATAGAAGAGAGAATCTCAGGGACAGGAGATTCCATAGAAATCATCGACACAACTGATGAAGATAATGGAAAACAAAAAGTTCCTGGCCCAAAACATACAGGAAATCCAGGACAAAATGAAAAGTTCAAACCTGAGGCTAATAGGTATAGAAGAAGAGATGACTCCCAACTTAAAGGGCCAGTAAATATCTTCAACAACATTAAAAAAGAAAACTTCCCTATCCTAAAAAATTGATGCCCATGAACAAACAAGAAGCCCACAGAACTCCAAATAGATTGGAGCAGAAGAGAAATTCCCCCCATCACATAATAGTCAAAACACCAAATGTGCAAGACAAAGAAAGAATATAAAAAGCAGTAAGGGAAAAAGTCCAAGTGATATATATATATATATATATATATATATATATATATATATATATATATATATATATATATGTATTCAGATCTATAAGAATTACACCAGACTTCTCACCAGAGACTATGAAACTGAGAATACCCTGGACAGATGTCAAATAGACCCTAAGAGAGCACAATTCCCAGACCTGGTTACTTCCAGTAAAACTTTCAAGTAATAGAGACAAAGAAACCAAGATATTCCATGAAAAAACCAAATTTATGAAATCACTTTCAGCAAATCCAGGCCTACAAAAGATAATAAATGGAAAACACCAACACAAGGAGAGAAAATACATCATACCGAAAACAAGAATATATTTTCTTGCAATGAAATGAAAAGAGGTAATCAAACATAATTCTACCTCTAACTAGAAAAATAAATAACTCTCAACATCAATGAACTGAATTCCCCAATGAAAAGTCACCGACTCACAGAAGGGATACATAAAGAGTATCGAGCATTTTGCTGTAGGCAGTAAACACACCTCAGAGACAAAGACGAATACGACCTAAGAGTACATGGCTGGAAAACAAATTTCCAAGAAAATTGCCTGAAGAAGCAAGCTGAAGTTGGATTATAATGTCAAATAAAATTGAACTTCAAACAAAAGTCTTTAAAAAGGTAAGGATGGACATGGCTTTCTAAGGAGGATAAGAAGGATGATGACTTCATAGTCATCAAAGGAAAAATCCACCAAGATGAACTCTCAATCATATATATCTATACTCCAAATGAAAGGGCACCTGCATTCATAAAAGAAACCTTACTAAATTACAAAGCATACATTGCACTTCACATGATACATAATAGTAGGAGATTTCAACACCCCACCCTCATCACTGGAGAGATCATGGAAATAGGTATTTGAAAGAGATGTAGAGAAACTAAATGAATTTATGAACCAGATTTATTTAACAGATATTTATAGAACATTCCATCCTAAAAATAAAATGATATACATTATTTTCAGAACCTCCTGGAACCTTCTCCAAAATTAACCATACAATCAGTCACTAAACAGGCCTCAACATATGCAGGAAGATAGATATAATCCCATGCATTATATCAGACCACCACACACAAAGACTGGTCTTCAATACTAATAATAATGACAGAAAGCTCACGTATACATGGAAGTTGAACAATGCTCTACTTTATGACAACTTGGTCAAGGAAGAAATAAAGAAAGAAATTAAAGACACCTTAGAACTTAATGAAAATGAAGGTACAACATTCCCAAACATATGTGACACAATGAAAGCAGTACTAAGAGAATAACTTATAGGTCTGAATGCTTGGGAGAAGAAACAGGAGAGAGCATATATCAGCAGCGTGACAGCACACGTAAAATCTCTAGAAGAAAAAGAAATAAGTGAACCCAAGAGCTGTAGAAGGTAGGAAATAATCAAACTCAGAGCTGAAATGAACCAAGTAGAAACAAAAAGGAGTTTACAAAGAATCAACAACAACAGAAGCTGTTTCTTTGAGAAAAACAACAAGATATATAAACCCTTAGCAGACTAACCAGAGCTCACAGAGACAGTATCCAAATTAAGAAAATCAGGAATGAAAAGGGATACATAACAACAGAATCTGAAGAAATTCCAAAAATCAGGAGATTCCAATATAAAAGTCTATATACAAGAAAACTGGAAAATATGGAGGAAATGGACAATTTTCTAGACAGATACCAGGTAGCCACGTTAAATCGGGATCAAATAAACTATCTCAACACTCCATAAATCCTAAAGAAATAGAAGCAGTTATTAAAGGTCTCCCAAACAAAACCCTGTTCCGCATGTGTTCAGGGCAGAATTTTATTAAACCTTCATAGAAGACTTCATGCAAGTACTGTGCAAACTAGTACACAAAACTAGCTGAAACGGAGTACTACCAAATTGCTTCTATGAAGCCAAATTACTCTTTTATCTACACTTCACAAAGACCCAACAAAGAAAGAGAACTTTAGACCAATTTCCTTTATGAATATTGACTCAAAAATACTCAATAAAATTCTTGCAAACCGAATCTAATAAACAATCATCCATCATGATCAGGGATGCAGGGATGTTTTAATATACAAAAAACCATCAATGTTATCCAACGTGTAAACAAACTCAAAGATAAGGACACATGGTCTTTTCATTAGATGCTGAGAAAGCATTTGACAAAATTCAACAGAGTAGGGAGCAGCGCGAAAAACAAAGATGGCAATGACATCCAGTCCTGCCTTGTAGTAAATGACTTAACGCACATGCGCAGGCTTGTCCCCTTGCCAGGGTGGCTGTAGAATAATGAGGTGATCTGGCGCCCCCCTGTGGCTAATAACAGTACTGCGCTTACACAGGTTTTGCACCTGTTGTCAGTTCGACGGGATGGTAATAAGCTAATGAGGGATTCATGCTCCGCCAATCCCTGAAGGACAAGTAGCAAGGGTGATAGTGGGGTGATTGGTGCTCCACCAATCTCTGAAGGACAATTTGCATAGCCACAGCCTGTTGTGTTTATAAAGCCAGCACTCTTGCTGCTCGAGGTCCCCATATCACCAAAGAGGTGGTCCTGCAATAAAGGCTGTTGTGAGAATCCGACTGTGTTGCGTATTCCTTGCGGTCTGATGTGGCCGTGGCAACTGGTGGCCCATGCGGACACCTGCGGACATTCTTGTGGATTCAGAACTCTTCAGTTTCAGGATGGCAACATTGGTAAATTCCCGGATAAGAGATGATTCGTTTCTCTGGAAAAAAAAAAAAGAAAAAAGAAAATAAAGAAGATGAAAGCCTTGGTATAGAGGCCGAAAGGTTTTAGAAGATGAAAGCCTTGGTATAGAGGTCGAAAACTTTGTGAAGACGAAAGTCTTGGTATAGAGGCAGAAATGTTTGTGGACTGTGGCAGTTGTAAGTAATTTATCCGCAGCTGTAAGTAATCTATCCGCAGGTGTTGCAGAAGCTTTAGACGTTCAGGGTAATATTAATAGTCAGTTGAAAACGGGAATTTTGCTGCTGTTTCAAAGGGTTGATTTGCTTCAGGAACAAGTGGATATTGTGATGGGTGTGATTCTGAGTTTTAAGGTTATATTATTACTCTGGGAAAGAGGAAAAGATTCAAGGTTTTCTGGTTTCAGACTAAGGAACACAGTATTATGGGAGAAAGACTTTTTCTTTGTGTTTTTAAAAGGTGTGATTAGGCTCTGGAAACCTCACAGAGTCATACTGATCAGATTTGATAGAGGTCGAACGTCTGAAAAATTTATTCAGGAGAATAAAACAAAAAGATATCTCGATTCTAAACTTTTGTCTTCAGAATTGTACAGAGTGTGCCTACTTGGAATCCTGGTCTCAAGAACTTTCAGCTGGGACCAGTCAGGACACATCAGCTACAGCAATCATTTCATTTTTTCTACCTCCTACCCCAGGACATCTCAACCACCATGTACAGCTTGATGGAGTTAATGTAATTGGGTTGTGAGTGGAAAAATTCCTATTGGAATCTGGGTCCCTTTGGTGGAACACCATCTAGTTCTTTTCCTCTGTGTCTATTGTCTGTCCTTGGTGCACCAAGCTGTCCATGTATGTCAATTTATATCTGGGTTTTGCTTCTTGTTGCTTGAATGTTTTGTGTTTCATGTTTAAAAGAAAAGGTTAAAATTTTAAATGCTGGTTGATTCACCCATTGATGTAGCTTTAACTCCTTTCAAGGAAGGAACCAATAAATAAAATTTCAATTGGCTTTTGGAGCCTGCATCAGTAGCTAGAAGCCTAAGTCAGCTGGGAAAGCTCCCCAGGGGCTGGCTAAATGTTTATACTAGTCGATCCTAAAGAAACCAGGAGCTTCACAGCTTCTAAGGTAATAAAACTGATGGCTGTTTCTCTTAGAAAATCTTTGTGATTATTAGACGCAACAGGTGACAAGGTGTTTCTCTTAAAATTACTGCTAGAAAAAGTAAAAATGGTGACTGATTTAAATATTAAAGGTATGTGTAGCCACTTCAATTTTGTTTCTGTTTGGTTTTAAATGTATAAATATTCTCTACAAGCCTTGGGTATGGACTATTGACTTTTAAGTTTTTGGATGTGTTAAAAAAATGTAACATTGTTAACAGAAAGTTGACATCAAACTGGTAAATTTGGAAGGAGTCATCATAGACAACACGTGGCATGAGGCAATCTAGGGAAACAGGTCTAAATTGGGATGATATTTTTATGGAAATCTTATCCTAGAAACCAGGCTTCTAAAAGATTTTAAGGCAAAGTCTCTTTGTTGCAGTATTGGAGACCGCACCATCATGCGTTCATATGTAGGAATTGGCAGTCAAACCTTGTAGTATGAAGGATAGACTCAGTGTTTTGGAGACTGGACTTGGGGATGATGAGACTGATCTCAAGGAAGAGGCTGCTCAGTGTAAGGGGGAGAGATATGATCCAGACTGGCTGCATGCTACTGCCACATGGCAACGAGGCAGACAATTAGGCAAGAAAGCGCTTATACCAAAAGCACCTCCATATAACCCTCAATATAATTTTGGATTTATCCCCATATTTCTCCTAATACGACCCTTTAATATTACGCTTCTGCTGTTGCACAGCTTGCTATGTTAGGCGTTAAATCTTGTATTCAGCATTTTGGTATTTTACCCAAGAGAATTATTATAGCATTTACAACTGCTCAGATAGAAACAATGTTTGCCTTGATAGAAGATTGGGCCATATTATTCTGTAGTTTTGAAGGAAAGAGAGTTTGAAAATATCATTATCCTAACGATCCTTGGCTATAATTTTTTTTTTTTTTGAGTTTGGGACCGAACTCAGGGCCTTGCACTTGCTAGGCAAGAGCTCTACCGCTGAGCTAAATCCCCAACCCCACTACAAATTTTTCATTGAACATCCAGTGATTTTTCCAAAGGTCACTGCATCATAGCCTTTGTCTGGAGTGTTAAATATATATAGAGATTGCTCCAAAACAGGTGATTTCGAGATCTAGGGAAGCTGTTTTGTCTTTCCACAGAATCAAGGAAATCCAATTTGGGTATCTGAATACTTGATTCGAAGATTGCCTTCTTCTCTTCCTGAAGATGAAACTATGAGCCCTACTATAACTGGGAATGGTAACCCAGGTTGTTTTACTCACCTTGTGGGACTATTGCCAGATCCTGGACAGTACACATGCCAGTTCATAGCAATTCAATTGTTTTGCCAACCTTTTTCTCTACCTCCTGTTTGCGTGATGTTCCCTGTATAGTGCCAAATGGAGAAATGCCCCAACGGTATGCCGCCTCTAACTTCTCTGTGTTGCATACCTTATGTTTTACTGTTAAGAACATAGTACCCTGCCCTGTGTATGGTGTGTAGAGCCACATTTCAACATTCAATATAATATAAGCTCTAATGTGAGCAATGTACCCATTTGGCATCTGGCCTCCTATTAGCTATTCCAAGGATAGATTTAGTTCAAGAACAAATTGAAGCACTGTGTCATATGACACAGCTGTCTTGTGTTTCCTCCCTTAGAGGTTTATGCATTACTCCTTTGCAAGCTAACTTTTCTCAGCCTTCTCAACAGAGCAAAGCAATCTTGAATTATATGAAAGGGAACTATTCCATGAAAGCAGAGCAACTATCAAGACAATTGCTGATGTAGATTGCTGCCTTAACAGCGCTAGGTTGGACCCTATCACAGATGAAGATTTTACCTCATGGATTATCAATGCTTTCTCCCTTTTTTAAGCGTGGACTGGCAGGTTTGCCTGGGGAGCTATTTTCCTCCTTCGATGGGGAGTATGTCTCTGGCTTATTGGCCATTTAAAAAGACAACATTCAAGAAACAAAGCGGTTGTTTCCCAGGCTATGTTCGTCTTTGAAAATGGTGCTTCTCCCAACATAGGGCTGGCCTCTTTAAAAGATTAAGAGTTCGCCCTAGATTATTTTTGTCACTGTCCATCCTTGTATCCAGCGATGGTCAACATTCCTCGAGTTCGGACCAACCTAAGACACGAGGTCCGGTGGTGGTATGGTTACACAACGATGAGTATGGCCGAGTGATCATCAGGAGAGACCTAAGACAGGAGCAATAAAAAGATTGGCGTGACATCCAGATCTAGACCAGTCACTTTATTAAACAAAAAAGGGGGAGAAGTGGTGAGCAGCATGGTAAAAGAAAGATGGTGCCGACATCCAGTCCCATGTGGTAGTAAAGACTTATCGCAGATGCACAAGCTTGTCCTCTTGCCAGGGCAGCCTTAGGATAATGAGGTGATCCGGAGCCCTCCTGTGGTGAACATTGGTACTGCGTACTGCACATGCGTGGAATTTGAACCTGGCATCAGTTGTATGGGACAGTTATGTGGTAATGAGGGACTCATGCTCCACCAATCCATGAAGGAAAATTAGCAGGAGTGATAGTGGGGTGATTCGTGCTGCACCAATCCCTGAAGGACAATTAGCATAGGCACAGCCTGTTGTGTATATAAGGCGAGAGCTTTTGCTGCTCGAGGTCCCTGTATCAGCAAAGAGATGGTCCTGCAATAAAGTCTGTTGAGAAGAATCTGACCATGTTGTGTATTCCTTGCCGGCCGAGGTTAATGTTATACTTCAGTATAAAAGTCTTAGAAAGATCAGGAATTGAAGACCCATTTCTAAACATAGTGAAAGAAACATACAGCAAACCTCTAGATAACAAACTAAATGGAGAGTAACTTGAAGCAATCTCACTAAAATCAGGGACTAGACAAGGCTGCCCAACTCTCTCCCTACTAATTCAAAACAGGATCCCATGTCATAGCCAGAGAAACCAGACAACAAAAGGAGGTCAAAGGGATACAAATTGGAAGGGAAGATATCAAAATATCACTATTTGCAGATGATATGATAGCATAATGAAGTGACCCCAAAAGTTCCACCAGAGAAGTGCTTAACCTGATAAATAACTTCAGCAAAGTGTCAGGGTATAAAATTAACTCATGCATACCAGTAGCCTTTCTCTCCTCAATGGATAAACAGGTTGAGATAGAAAATAATGACATCACAAACTTCACAATAGTCCCAAATTGAAGTGCCCGTCTCTACCAGCAAGGAAGAGGCAACACCCTTGGATTCTTATTTAACAGCCTTTATTGCAGGAACAACTCATTGTTGATTCCGAGGACCCCGGAGAACAAAGGCACTTGCCTTAAGTACAATACAGACAGTGACTCTAAACTTGTCCTCTGGGGATTGGTGGCGTGGACATATCTTATTAACATGCTTATCATCTTTGGCCTTGTAAAATGCCAGAAGAAAGCTAAAGACATGGCTTAATGGTTGTATACCACAAATGACCACTAGATGTCAGTGCCATCTTTAGTTGCTTCCAACATCTCCCTCTTTTATGTTTTATTTAAAAATGAATCCATTAGGTGGAGGTAGTGGTCTGGGAGAGATCAGACATGCCTATCAGAGTGCCCAGCTCAGCCATGGCAAACCACTTTTGCAGTTAGGACTTCACCCCAATGGCTAGAGATGACTTATGAACAGCACACTGTTCTGGGCTATACGTGTGTGTTAAATTTTAGTGGAGAAACTGGGCAGAGGGGCATTAGACCAGCGCAAATGTTCAAATGGGGTGTGGCCACATCTGTCTATGACTGGTCTAGATCCCGGTGTCATGTCAATATATGTCATTGCTCCTGTCTTAGGTCGTTCCTCTACAAAACTAAGCCTTACCCTTTACTGGAATTACCCTATCACCATCGGGCTCCTGTCTTAGGTTGGTCCGAGCCCAAGGAATGTTGCCTGTTTCTGGATACAATGACTTCACATGACAGAGACAAAATACGATCTAGGGCGAACTCTTAATTTTTCAAATAGGCCAGCCATACACTGGGAGAAGCACCATTTTCAATGGAAGCCATACCCTAGGAAAACAATCACTTTGTGTCTGGCATGCTCTCATGGTAAACGGCAATAAATCCATAGACATGCTCCTCATCCCAAGAGGACAATGGCTCCCGAGGGAAACATGCCAGCCCAATCTTTAAAAAAGGAGAAAGCATTGGTAATTCACGAGGTGAAATCCCCAAACGTGATGGGTTCCATTCTAGTGTTGTTAAGGACATCAATCTGCATCAGCAATTGTCTCGATAATGTTCCACTTTCATGGACCAGTTTCCTTTAAGATAATTTGTGATTTCTTTGCTCTGTTGAGAATACTGAGAAAGGTTAGCTTGCAAAGGAGTAATACTTAATCCTCTAAGGGAGGAAACACAGGACAGCTGTGTCATATGATATAATGCCTCAATTTGTTCTTGAATCAAATCCATCCATTGGTTAGCTAATAGAAAGCCAGATGCCAAGTGGGCATTAAATTCTTCTTGTATCTCCAATGCCACTGCAGTTCTTTCCACAGTCTGATTGATAGTCTCAGCAGTCTGTACCTTATTAGTCATAGCAATCGCAGCTGTTGTTGCTGTAGTGGCTGATAGCACAATGACTGACATTATAGCTGCCATAATACCAAAATTTCTTTAGGTTCTTAGTAAATAAAGTATGGGAAAATTATCTGGATTTGTTTCTAGAGGGATAGGCACAAAAGAAGGAATATTGACCATCACTGTGGTATCATTGGTGCCATCCCAGCATTCAGCTAAATAACAGACTACATTAGAGTTATACAATTTAAAGCATTATCGTTTATATTAAAGCTTATCAGAAAAAAGAAAGGTGGTCTCACACATACTGAAGCACCAATGGTAGTATCATTCGCTAAAAGGCCATTAATCTTTACATTTACTAAACTTGTTTTGTTACTGGTCTAGTGGCTGAAATAGTATACAATGCAAAATCTTCACCTAATAATCAAGCAAAAGGAATTAAAGATGTGTATGCTCCCTGCTCATTTGATAATACCCATTGATATCAGGGCCAAAAATTATGCTTGCCAGGTTTATGTCTTTCTCAATCGTACTGAACATTGCCAAGAGGAGGGGAAAATTCAAATCCCGGTAGGAACTGTTTTGATCTATGGAATGAACTCTGACATGGGGTAAATTTAGGTGGAAAGGCTTGATAAGGGGGGCAAGTAGGTAGGACTCTACAACAGGTAGAGTCATCCAGTGTGTGAATACTTTGCCCCGGGGGTGATGGAAAACTACAATTATGCATCATAATCAAGGTTGTAATGTTCAACTTAGAAGAATTAATGATTGACGTGTCTCCACTGCTGAAGAGGCTCCTTGTATAATTTGACTCAAAACAGCCAGGATGGGTCCAGTGCCCATAGCACTGTCACTCACAGGATCTAACCAATAAGCCAATATTGTCCTTCATAGCCATATATAAGGCTGGGAGGAAATTTTAAGAGTTAAAGGTATGTAACAAAGAAAGATTAGTGGCAGTATACTGTTGGGGCAATTCTCCATTAGGCACTATACAAGGAACATCATGCAAACAGGATGTGGAGAAAAATGTTGGCAACACAGTAGAATTGCTATGAACTGGCATAAGTACTGGCCAGGATCTGGCAATAGCCCACAGCATGAGTGAATCAACCTGGATTATCATTCCCAGTAGTAATAGTAGGGTTCATAGTCTCATGTTCATATAGAGCAGGAGGCAGTTTGCCAGTCAAACGTTCAGGCACCCAGATTGGATTATCTTGATTCTGTGGAAAAACACAAACAGCTCCCCTAGATCTTGAAATTACGGGATCTGGGCCACACCATTCACCAGTGAAGACATCCTTCCACTTTATTCTGCATAAGTCATAGGATTAGTAGCAGCATGGCAATCTGCAGCAGAGAGGCCATGCACATCCAAAATTAAAAAAAAATAGAGTAAAAATAGCTAAAGACAACTGTTCTATTGGTGTTCTACCATAGGCATTTCCCCCTTTTTGTTTTTGTAAGAGCTCTTTTAAAGTACGATGTGCTCTTTCCACAATTCCTTGACGTTAGGGATCGTATGGCAATCCTGTAGTATGTTTGACCTGCATTGTTTGGCAAAATGCCAGAAAAGACTTTGCAGTGTAGGCAGGTCCATTGTCTGTCTTGAGACTATCTGGCTTTCCCCAGGCCGCCCATGCCTCTAAGCAATGACTAATGACATTACGAGCCTTTTCACCAGTAATCAGGGTGGCATGTATAATGCTGGAATAGGTATCAAGAGAAACATGAACATATTTTAAATTTCCAAATTGAGATATGTGTGTGACATCCATCTGTCAAAGTTTTAGTGGAATCAGACCACGAGGGTTAATCCCCACCTGAGGAGGGTGCTGAAACTCAACACAATTCTGACAACGTAACACCACATCAGGAGCTGTAGCTCTAGAGATTTTAAATTTTTGTTGAAGAGTAAAAGCAGGAACATGAAACTTTTGATGAAATTCTCTAACGAGAGCAGCTGGAGCTGTATGAAAAATAAATTCTCTATGAGTACTAGCATCCACCAGGGCGTTATTACTGGCATGGGACCAGACAAAATAGTATGAGCTCGAATATGTTGTATGAAAAACTTATTTTTTCTGGCCCAAATCAATTTTTGTAATTATAAAAGAATTGACTCCGCAATTTTAAGTGAGCGCACAGCGTTAACTACATAAGCAGAATCAGAAATTAAATTAAAAGAATCATGAAATCTTTTAAAAACTTCCAATAGAATTTTACATTCTGTGATTTGGGGGGAGCCTGGCTTCTTGGACAAGAGTTCTATGAAAATATTATCTTAATTTAGACCTGTTTCTCTAGTTTGGCTCATGTTACATATTTTCTAGAATGACTCTATCCAAATTACCAGTTTTATGTCAATTTTTGTTACAGATGTTTTAGGTTTTTTTTTTTTTTTTTTTTTTTTTCGGAGATAGGGACCGAACCCAGGGCCTTGCGCTTCCTAGGTAAGCGCTCTACCACTGAGCTAAATCCCCAGCCCATGTTTTAGTTTTTTAACCATATCTAATAACTTAAAGGCCAATAATCTATGACCAAGACATGTAGAGGATATTTATACATTCAAAACCAGTCAGAAGCAAAATTGAAGTGGTTACACATGTCTTTATTATATAGACCAAGCACCATATTTTTCCTTTTCTAGTTGTGATTTTGAAAGAAGCACCTTGTCACTTGCTAAATCTAATGACAAGTCAGGGATTTTTCTAAGAGAAACAGCAATCAGCTCCCATACCAAGAAGCTGAGGAGCTGCTGGCGCTTTTAAGATCAGCTCTCCAGATGCTCCATTCCCCCCCCCCCCTCGGCAGCTTCTCGAGGTGACCTAGGTTCCTTGCTGGAGGTATAGGGCTCAAAAGGCTGATTGAAACTGTTTTTTATTCATTTGTTCTCAATTTAGAAATGTGTTAAAACCAAATCAAGGTGTGAACAACCGGCAGATAAAGTTTTTACCATTTTTTTTTCTTTTGATCATTAAACATAAAACATTTAAACAATGAGAAACAAAAACCACAGACATAAACTGACAGTCATGGACAGCTTTATGTACCAAGGACAGACAATAGACAAAAACGGAAAAAAACTAGATGTGTCCAACTGAAGGGACCCAGATATCCTGCCTATGGAACCCAGAACCAGAAACAAGCATTTTCTCCAATAGGAACCAGCAGAGAGGCAGGACGTCTTCGGCCTTTCTTCTGTTTCCAGGAGAGCTCTGAAAGTTTTTCTCTTTCTCCAAAGCATCTGTGGAGAGTCTGGGAGGACTGTTTTTCCCAAACCTATTCTCTCTCATATCTAGGGTGTAAACTATCTCTAGTCAGCGTCCAAAGACTGAAATATAACTGTAAATGAACCCATACACAAAAACACTTTACCATTACCTTGTCTCTTTTTTATTACAAGTTTTACTCATGCTAGCCCAAATCATCGAGGCCTTTTCCAGCCCATCTTCCCCCAATACGTCCCTGTTTTATGGCTCCAGGAGATAAGGGGATGCCAAAAGGTTTTATGGCCCCTGGTTCTTGGAAAAGAGCTACTAATTCAGGAGAAGGGTTGGATCTTCAGGTCCTCCTTATTTTTATCTCGTCTTGTCAGAGTAAAAGTTGGTCAGAGTTGATGAAACATATGCATTTGAAACACATCTGGTTAGGCTTGGGCCAACCGGTTTCCAGGAATGATCTCTGTTTTAACTTTCACCTTTGGCTGTTGGCAGTTTTGCAGTCCTCAGGGCTTCTCTGCCCCCTAACCTGGGACAGTTGGACCATAGGGGCAGGAACTGGCTGCTGTGGGGATAGGATAAAAGGCACTCTTCATATTAATGATGACTAAGGAGAAAAGTAACTTAATGCTGGAGACTGACTCCTCTCTTGGAATAAGGCCAGCAGACAAGGTAGGCTCCCTTAAATAGCTTCTCTTAATGAGCACTCTCTTTCTGTGAGCAAAAGTTGAAGGTCAGGCCTTCAACTGGCAGAACTCAAAACTTTCTCTCCTTCTGACATACTCTCTTGTTGCTCGTTAAGGATTTTCTGACCTGTCATGACAGCTTCTTCACATTGTTTATCTTCTAAGCAGGTACGAACCATACGCCAAAGCGGATTTGTCCCTGGTTTAAGCTTGCCCTATGTAGTTTCCTTATCCAGATCTTTTCCTAACTTGTTCCACACTCTGAAATTGAGCAACTCTGAAACTATAAACCACAGAGCACAACGGTTATATTCATCAAAAAAACTCAACAGGAATTTCTTTTCAATTTTAAGCTAATGCTGACTAAGAAGCTCCTGAAGAGCTGACAACAGTGGGGTGGAGTGAGAGTTTCCCATGATTTTATGACCTTATTTACGACCAATTTATGAGCAGGGCGAGCTGGCCTGTTTATTTACACACGATCTTGTGGCTCATCATTAGTGGGCTCTTCCCAGCAAATGCATTCATGCCCTGGACGGTGGCAATTCAGACAGTAGCAACACCACAACACAAAAAGAGTATAAGGCAAGAGTGTTAGTCCAACCAACAAAGGATCAAATAGGAAAGGCAACATTGCTGTGTTCCACAAACCCCTTTGCCTCTAAACCAAGGCTTTCATCATCTCTGCTTACTCCAGAGAACCTTATTGTCCTATAAGGGAAATTTTATAATCCCTTATTCAGGAGCCTTATCGTTCCGATTCTGGGAGCCTTATCATCCCAACTCCGGCAACTAATTTAACCTTATGGGAACTTACCAACATCCACAGTCCTGAGACTGAAAAAGTTCTGAATCCAAACGAGAAAAGATAATTTTCTCGGGTCCCAGTAAGGGCCACTAGTTGAAGCGCCCACCTCGACCAGCAAGGAAGACAGGACACCTTTGGATTCTTCTTTAACAGTCTTTATTGCAGGAACACCTCATTGTTGATTCCGGGGACCATGGGGAACAAAGGAAGTACAAAACAGACAGTGGATGTAAGCTTGCCCTCTGGGGATTAGTGGAGTGGAGATATCTTATTAACATGCTTATCAACTGTGGCCTAGTAAAACGCCAGAAGAAAGCTAAAGACACGACTTGATGGTTGTATACCACAAATGACCAATAGATGTCAGGGCCATCTTTAGTTGCTCCCAACATCAGGGTATAAAATTAACTCAAACATACCGGTAGCCTTCCTCTCCTCAATGGATAAACAGACTGAGAAAGAAAACAATGAAATTACACACTTCACAATACTACCAAATAATATAAAATATCTTGGTGTAAGTTTAACCAAGAAAGTGAATGATTGCATGATAAGAAGTTCATGTATCTGAAGAAAGAAATTGAGGAAGATCTCAGAAGATAGAAAGAATTTCCATGCTCATGGATTGACAGGATTAATATAGTAAAGATGACTATTTTGCCAAAAGCAATCTACACATTCAATGCAATCTCCATCAAAATTCCTACTCACTTCTTTAATAGACATAGAAAGAGCAATTTGCAAATTCATTTGGAATAAGAAAAAGCCAGGATAGCTAAAAGTATCCTCAACAATAAAAGAACTTCTAGGGGAATCAACATACCTGAACTCAAGCAGATTTACAGAGCAATAGTGATGAAAACTGCATGGTATTGGTACAGAGACAGATGGATAGACCAGTGGAATAGAACTGAAGAACCCAGAAATGAACCCACACACCTGTCATTTGATATTTGGCAAAGGAGATAGAAACCATCCAAAGGAAGAAACATAGCATTTTCCAAAAATAATGTTGGTTCAACTGGAAGTCAGCATGTATGAAAATGCAAATTATCTCATTTTTATGACCATGTACAAAGCTTAAGTCAAACTGAAACAAGGACCTACACATCAAACCAGATACACTCAAACTAATAGAAGAAAAGTTGGGGAAGAGTCTTGAACACATGTACAGTGGAAAAATTTCCTAAACAAATCCCCAATGACTTATGCCCTAAGATCAAGAATTGATAAATAGGACCCCATAAAACAGCAAAGCTTTGTAAGGCAAAAGACATAGTCATTTGGACAAAACTGCAACTGTCAGATTGGGAAAAATTTTAACCAATCCTAAATCTGATAGTGGGTAATATCCAAAATACACAATAAACTTAAGAAGTTAGACTCTAGAAAGCAAAAATACCCTATTAAAATGGGGTACAGTGAGTTGCAAAACATTCTCAGCTGAAGGTTATCAAAAGGCCAAAAAACAACTAAATAAATGTTCAATATTCTTAGTCATCAGGAAATTAAAATCAAAACAAATCTGAGATTTCACCTCCCAACATTCAGAATGGCTAATATATAAATCTCAGGTAACAGCAGATGCTGGTGAGGATGTGGAGAAACAAGAACACTCCTCAATTTTTGGTTGGATTGGAGACTAGTACAACCCTTCTGAAGGTTCCTCAGAAAATTGAACATTCCATGACCTAAGGACCCAGCTATAACTCTCTTGGGCATATCCCCAAATGACATATACAACAGTCAACATACAACAGTGAAATATATTCGACTATGTTCATAGCAGCCTTATTAAAAATAGTCAGAAGCTGGAAAGAACCCAGATGCCCTTCAACAGAGTAATGAATACAGAAATGTGGTACATCTTCACAATATTACTCAGATTCAAATAATGACTTCATGAAATTCATAGGCAAATTTTATGAACTAGAAATTATCATGCTAAGTGAGGTTACTCAATCACAGAAAAACACACTTGGTATGCTTTCATTGATAAATAGATATTATTCGAAAAGCTTGAATTACCCATCATGCAATACACAGACCACATGAAACTCAAGAAGGATGAACAAAATGTAGAAGCTTCACTCCTTCTTTAAAAAGGGAGCCAAAATGCCCATGGGATGGGATAAGAGGAAAAGTTTATAACTGGAAAGACCTGCTGTTCAGAGCCTGGCCCACATGTAGCCCATACATATACAGCACTAAAACTAGATAAGATGGATGAAGCTAAGAAGTGCAGGCTGACAATGACTGGATATTGATCCTTACTTAGAGACATAGCCAGAACATATCAAAAACTGAGGCAAATGCCATCAGCAAACCACTGAACCAAGAATCAGACCCCAGTTGGAGGAATTAGAGAAAGGATTGAAAGTGCTGATGGGATTAGCAACCCCATAATAATATCAATGCCAACAAACCAGAGCTTCCAGGAACAAACCACAACAGAAGGAATATACTTGGTCTGACCCATGGTTCCAACTGCATGTGGCAAAGGATGGGCTTGCTGAGAAACAATGGAATGAGAAACAATTTTTCTTCTGACAAGGTTGGACCCCAGTGTAGGGGAATGTGCGGAGGTGTGGGGAGGCTGTGGGTGGAGATGTGTACTCCCTTATAGAAGGGTAGGGGGAAGGGTTAAGGGGCTTGTGGACTGGAAACCTGGAAAGGGAAATAACATTCGAAATGTAAACAGGAAATATCCAACACAACAATGATATATATATATATATATATATATATATATATATATATATAAAGATAGAGAGAGAGAGAGAGAGAGAGAGAGAGAGAGAGAGGTGGAGGAGGATGAGGAGGAGGAAGAGGAAGAAGAAGGAGGATGAAGGGGAGGAGGAGGTGGAGGAAAAGGAAGAGGAAGAAGAAGGAGGATGAGGGGGAGGAGGAGGTGGAGGAGGGGGAGGAGGAGGAGGAAGAGGAAGAAGAAGGAGGAGGGGGGGAGGAGGAGGTGGAGGGGGTGGAGGAGGTGGAGGAGGGGGAGGAGGAGGAGGAGGGGGAGGAGGAGGAGGAATTGAAACAGAAAGAAAACTAAACTTCCATTCTTCCCCATTCCCTCTCTTCCTCAGCTGTTGTTTAGGCAGTCATGTTAGTGAGATGCTATAAGTGTAATTTCTGGTGTTACTTTGAGACACCATCTCATAGTAAACTTTAGTCTCTTACAATCTTCTTGCCCCGTCTTCTGTAATGTTCCTCAACCTTGAATCAAGTGACATTTTGTAGATAGAGCCATTGAGACTGGGCTTGAAATTTCTATCCTGCATTTTGAATGGCTGAGATTTTAACTGTGATCTTTGTTTCAGAGACTGTAATTAATACTGTATATAAGGACACATGGCTATGATTGTTGTTAGGTATGATACTGGTGTAATTGGTAAGGGGCTGTATATTCTTCCCCATAACCACAGCTTCAATAGACTTATACATGTGGCTAAATTACCAGTACCATCCATATTCATTGAACAGGACTTAAGCAAAATTAGAGAGCTGTTGGCTATCACCAAGCTATTTATACCACTGCACTGCACTTTGGTTATGCTGCCATGTTGATCATTCTTTTTTACAGGCATGATGTGAACAGTCACTTGAAACTGACAAGAATGATGATTGTAATTACATGTTGTACTAGAAATTCGACCTGTGCGTGGTACATCTTTCTCTATAAGAATAGTGACTTTCTGATGGGCTGGAGAGTGAAAAAGTTAAATTTAGTCTTAACCGAACAAAAGGAAATTAAACTTTTTCCTGCTATAGCGTGTTTAATTAATTGAGGCAAAATAAATCTATTTATTTGATTTTGGGGAAATATAATTTAATAATATAATCCTAACTCCTGTTAAGTGAATAAATGTCAAATGTAGTTGGTAGCTGTCATAGTGTGTAAAATTGGCATCAGGATTGTAGCAATGAAATATTCTCTGCTTTATGCAAATGCATAGGAATAATGAACAAAATTATGTACCAAGCTTCATGATTTAGGTAACTAATTGCATTTATTCAATTGTATCTAAGGTTATTTCATATTAACTAGGTCTAATATACACAATAGTTATGATAAAATTATTAATTAAATATTAAAATATTTGGGTTATCAAGTATACATGCAAAATAAAATATATAAGAATAACCAAATTATTTGTGAAAAGAAAATGATGAAAATATTGTCTACATAAAAGCAGCCTGGAGCTATATGTCATCTTAAATTTTTATAGTGTGTTCTAGTGAGGTGTCCAAGCAGATAAAATTTCATGCCTTGAAAAACCAAGAAAGGGTTGGGGATTTAGCTCAGTGGTAGAGCGCTTGCCTAGCAAACGCAAGGCCCTGGGTTGGATACCCACCTCCGAAATAAGGAAAAAGAAAAGCAAAAAAAAAAAAAAAAAAAAAAAGAAAAACTAAGAACCTAAATTTGATACCTACACTTATATGTTTGAATACTTCAATATCCACTACAACACATGCACACATAAAAGGTTACACAGAATATTAATAATGAGACTAATCAGAACTATAATAAGAAAGGAAAAAAAAACAAAAGTCTAAGAACATTTTAAAGAAATAATGTATTGTATTGGCCTTAAATAGGAAATTCAACACATTTTCTTAGTACATTAATTACTCAAAGAAAAACTAAAAAGCTTTTACTTCATTCTATATGAAAGCAAAAACACATGAGATGGATTGTGTAAAGAAAGAGAGACCTGGAAAGTGTAAAATTAATATAGTTAATTGCAGAGGAAAGAAACCGATATTTACCCTAGGTTCTATAAGTAATAATTTGAAAGAATTACTGCATAATATTAACATATTTAATCCAATGCATCTTACTATGATAAAGGAAAGAAAATTGGAAAAAATAATGCCTGAATGTAGTCTAAGCACCTAGAAGGTGGCAAGATGTCTCAAATTCAAAGATACCTTGAAATCCATGAGAAAATGATAGGTTGATTTTATTATGAAATAAGTATTGTAGTATTAGCTTAATAGTTAAGAGCACTTACTACTATTTAGAGCAAACACGTTCAGTTTCCAAGACCTATGAAGCCACTTGCAACCAGCTGTAAAAGCAGCTACAGGGGATCTGACATCTCCTGGTCTCCCCAAGTGCCTGTGTTCATGTGCACAAATCTATACATAGACGTTCACACATAACAGATCATTAAAATAAAAAATCATGAATGTATTTTCTGCACATATTATGAATACTAAGCATACTACATATCCAAACACAATTGATGTAAAGTAATAAGAATAGAGAAAATCGCAAATAGTATGAAGAGTAAATTAAGGATTAATGCTTACACCGTTCACTAAGCAAAAACACTAAATTTCACGATTGAATTGCAATGTATATGTTAAAAAGAAACTAGCATTTGAATTTATGAGTGAAACTATTTTAAAAATTAATTTATTTATTTACATTCCTGCCATTGTGCCTTTTCCCTCCCACAGTTCCTCATCCCATTCCACGTCTTCCTCCCTGACTCAAAGAGGATGCTCCCCATACCTTGCCAGGCACCATAAACCCTGGGGCCTCAAGTCTCTCAAGGATTAGGCCAGACCAGGCAGTCCTCTGCTATACATGTGTCAGGGCCTCAGATCACCTTTTTTGTCCTGCCTGATTGGTGGCTCAGAGTCTGGGAGATCTTAGCATTCCAGAGTAGTTGTGACTGCTTGTCTTCCTATAGAGGTTGGCCTCTTCTTCAACTTCTTCAATCCTTCCCCTAATTAAAGAACTGACAGAAGCAGAGACTGATACCTTTTTAAAATATGTCTACCATTTAATTTTGAATGGTATAGTATGAGTTCTCATATAAAATTGTTAGCAATATATATTATTAGAGTCTTCTGAGATGGAAATTTGGCAGTATTTATACAAGTATTACATTACTTAACAGCCTTGACATCATTCCAACAATGTGTTTTGTAATTTACACAAAATAAAATGTTAATAATCACCATTGAGTACAGTGCCTGAGTCAGTGTCCATGCTGATTTTCTGTAGCAAACTTTATTTAATGAAAATGAAAATAATCTGAACGGCACAACTAGATTATTATTTAAAGAAATGAGTATACTACCATTTATGAAATGCAATATATTCCATGATGAAATTCCGCATGCACATGTATTAAAGATATATTGTTAACTGAAAAACAAATGACAGAATAATGCATTATGTAATCAAACTTCAACAACAGAAGATTTACACATATTCTATAATTTTGGCAATGTTGAGTAAACCTGCTACAAGTGTAGGGGATGAAGGAGGATGAAAACTAGCAGTTCTGTGGTAATTTGAGCTACACAATGAGACCCAATTTTTAAAACAAATAGAGCAGAATTGAAAGAATATCTTCCAAATATTCTTGGTGGTTACATTTAGAAGTTTCAAGAAAGCAATTTATTCTTTGATAATTCCATACATGCATAACACATGTATGGAAGCCCTCTACACTCTAAACCTCATCCTCCCCAACCAACATAACCTCTTTGGACTAAACCCTGATATCGCGTGGATATCTTTATATTTTGCTTCATGACCCCCTGGGTATAACCTGAGCCTTTTTGGTGAACAAGGGCATGATGCTAAACATTTAAACACTAGTAAGACACCAGTGGCTACATCATCTTTTATTGTCCAGCACTGTCCTTAGTTACTGTGAATATGCAGGGTCAATATAATTTAGGGCCTGTTCAGATAGATGTGACTATTGCGACTTCCTGAGTCTCAAAACTGAATGCTCAGAAGACAACACCTCTCAGATCTCGTTACCTATTAATTAGCCCATGAAAGAAGCCAAGCCCTGAACATCACCTTATCTCTAAACTGGAAGTTATCTCCAATGGGTATTCATTTGAAAATAAAAACTTACTTTTCTCGAAGGGACTCTCACTGGGTACACAATTCAATTTTAAGGGTAGACTGCATAAAAAGCACTAAGGGTACTCAAAATTATCTTTGGAGAATCGTCTCATAATCCGTTAGGACATTTCCTTCACAATTTCTTTTCCTTTTTTAATTTGTTTAATCATCTATTAATGGTTACTCTGTTTGATTTTGTATATATTGTTTCCTGGTTTTATGTTTCCTAAGAGTTCTCTAGTATGTTAATGGAAGCCTGGGTCCCTGTGTCTGTACCTGATTCTTTTGCCTTTTATTGGCTCTTTGCTATCTGCTTGTTTTGTTCTACTCCAGTTCATTAACATTTACTTTAATTTTGACCCTTGGATGATTTTTAGTTTTCTACTGAGAGTCAGAAAGAATGTAGATACAGGTGACAGGAGAGGTATAGAAGAAGGGGGAGAAATAGAGGGAAGAAGAACCGTAATAAAATATATTGCATAAAAAAGTCTAATTTAAAGAAAAGAATTTTAAAAACATACTTTCTATGGCCTGTCCTTTCCCTTTTCTCAAAGTCCTAACTAGTTTCATATCAAAAGTTTTAATCACTTTCCAACTCTCAGAGAGTGATTTGTTTACAGCCAATCTGGAACTGCAACTATGTGGGTTAAGTTTCTGCACGCTTAAAGTAATGCAGTAGGAGAGTCTTTAAATGCTTTCAGAGACATCAATCATTGAGGTACACTGGGTATTTCACATGATGCATGTTACAAATTTTCAATGGGAAGATATACATTTTTGATACTTCAGTTTTCATGAAACACTTCAAGATCAAATTAAAAGTTGTATGGGATATAATCATGGAATAGGTATGTTCCTTTGAAATTTTAACAATTAACCAAATGATACTAAAATGCCATTAATAAATCAGAATATATTGTATCCTTTCAGTATAAAGACCATGCTGCAGATAGACGTGTTTCTGTTTTTTTTTTTTTTTTTTTTTTTTTGGGAGTTGGGAACCGAACCCAGAGCCTTGTGCTTGCTAGGCAAGCACTCTACCACTGAGCTAAATCCCCAACCCAATATATTGTATCCTAAGCCCATGTCAACATGGCAATTAAGAAATAGAAGTAGATGTGTATCATTGGATAAAAGCTGTTTCTGGAGAGGCATTATTTTATTTCTGGGACAATTTCACTTCGTTGGTACGTGGGATAAATCAAAGTCTGTTAATAAAGGTCTTGCTGTAAAAGACCATTCTTTCAGTAAGGGACTCTCAAAACCTGTTGTAAAGAGCGCTAACATTTCAATCAATCATCTGAAGCAATTTTGGCAATGTCTTTATAACACTAAAATGACTGCACAGGAGTTAGTGTTCATCAATATCTCTGCTTCAAGCAGAATACTCATTTCATTGTTGGCATAACAAAATTTCAAAATCAGTTTCATGTAAATTAGATGATGATGATGGTGGTGGTGGTGGTGGTGATGAATTTGATGAAGAAGAAATCAAAAAAGAACTTTTGGTACAGAAAACAAAGTCCATCCTATTTTCAGTGTTTTTCCTATCTTTAGTGTATATAAGATCGACAGTAAAAAATAATCTATAGTAAGTTCTATGTTGAGAAGGAAGAGGTTTAAGCTCATCAATAGTCGACAAACCACCAGAAGAGAAAGCAAGTTTTGTCATGAGGAATTTATAATTATTCTACAAGAAATCATTATCATAACCATAGCAATGAATCAGTTCAATTTTGTAAGGCAGCAAACTGACTTTCAGTGTTTAACTAATATACATAAAGTTATCATGGACAGAGTGCAATCCATGGCTGTCAGGACCAAAGCCCATGGATTTTAGATCTTGGTGTCCTAGGATATTTAAAATGAATGACATAATGAAGGCAATGTACAACCCTGAATGTCTTGCCATATAAGTCACAAAGACGCCATCCTATATGTTGTGTATCAGGTTAGACCTTTTTTATTCACATGTATTCAGAGTTTCAAAGATTAAAATGATTGAGGTTAAGAAGAGGACATTTTTCAAGCTGTATTTACCTCTCTAGTGTGCAGTTTGGTTTTGGTGGATCATTAAACACTGTTTAATTTTATTTTATTTGTACAGGTGATAAAATTGAACTGTACATATTAATGACCCTCAGTTGGATATTTCCATAATGAAGACACCATGCACTGAACTAGTGTAACTACCTTTTTCATTGACTTTCCTACAACTAAGCAAAAGTTAGGATACTCTATTCTATTTTTAGGGGTAAAAAGTGACTTGCAGAGGATACAAAAAATCTTAATAGATTTTCAGAATTTTTTTATTTTAGAATTTTTATTTTATTTTATTTATTCTTCATACATATATACAATGTACCTTGATCACACATATCCTTAGCTTGGTTCTACTCTTTCCAAATACATTCTCTTTCCAGTTTCATGTTCTTTATATTTTCCATTAATCTTTTCTTTCTAATCCATTGGTTCACTGAGTACTGCCTACTGACATGTTCCCTAATCTTGTTGTCTTAATCATGTGCAGGACTTGTGCATACAAGTGTAGATGCACTGAGGCCATAGGTCCAATTACTGTGTCATGTCCAGATTGCTTTCTCTCTCTCCTCCCGTTCTTCCATCTCTTTTTCTTCAATGTTTCCCCAGCCTTATGCTCAGCATTCTTCTTCTAACGGTCTTAGCACTTGTACCCGTATCTGCAGTAATTGCTGCACAGTACACCTATACATTTGTCTGACCACAGCTCATGTAAGCTGTAATCTATGGACAGAAACAGTAAGAATTGGAAGGCAGTTTGACAACATGGCTATTTAGCAAAACAGGAATAGTAGGATCTTCTCTCTGGCCATCGGAGCAATGGGAAAATTTGACCGTGTTTATACTATGACATCTGACTTTCCTTCTATAGAAGAGGCTTAAAATCAAACAAATAGTAGTCTCCTATTTTCATAAGATTTAGATATTTGTCTTCATAATTCTGTTTTTTCAATCGGGACAATGATAACTAGCTTTATCAATATACATGACAATGTTGAAATTTTGCTCTTTTCATGCTTAAGTAAAGATCTAGTGTCAGTATATGTTATTCATCCCATTTTGTAACATGGATATTGTGAAAACTTAGAAGATAATTCATTTAATGAAGGTATCACAGGAATATACACATAGATTCCTTCAGGTACATATTTCATCAGTGGTACTATTGAATCACAAGTGATTTCAGGTTTTAATTTTTATATTGATTTCTATAATAGCTATATTAAAATTTAGTCCAAGAAACTGTATACTAAGTTTCTTTTTTCCAGCGACACAGTATAAGTATTGTCATTTGTGTTTAAACTTCACCAATGATTTGTGTGTTTAGTATTTTTCATGTACTTTTTGATAATTATTGTGAAATTATTTTAACCATTTATTCAAATGTGTAACATATTTCTGGAGAATAAGACATATTGGGTCTTATGTTATGGATATGATCGCTATGTCCGATAAAGATTTGGAAAAAAACATTCTTTTATCATGAGGTAAATTGCACCATCATTGCACTGATTCTTCTGCTAAGTAGTTTCAAGTGCTGTTCATATATATATATATATATATATATATATATATATATATATACATATACATATATATATATATATATTAGGAATATTTATGGGAAATTGAAGGAGAGGAAAATGTATGACCAAAACTATGTTATATGTTAAATATATGGAATCCTCTGTTCCTGTATTTGTTCATGACAAAAAGCATGTTATTAAACGGGAATTTACTTTTATGTTCCCTAATATAGATCAATCCTCAACACTCAGTCATATTTCAATTGCCTGCTGTCCTAGTGTATGATACATCTATGCCTGATTTCTGAAGAAAATTGCATTCCCAACCACTTATTTATGAACTATCCAAATAGAAGTCCACCAGTAGAGATTGGATTTAAGAGCACAGTAATAATTTAGAGTGAGACTGTAATCTAGGAGATTACTGTAAAAGAAATAGCAAATTTAGTAATTATGTTTCTTAATTTACATGCCTAACTTTGCCCTCTCTATTGCCCCTTCCTCCCAGAGTCTCTGACACAATCATCTTCTCTCCTAAGATGATGACATGCCTAGGTTGCTCAAACTCTGAAATATCAAGTCTCTTCAGGATTAGGCACATCCTCTCCAACTGCAGTCAGATAAGCTAACTTTGTTTGGGAACAGATTCCTCAGTCAGGCTACAACTTGACTACAACAGGACATCCCCCACTCAAGTTTTTGTGGAACCCACATGAAGATTGATCTACATGTCAGCTCCATATGCACTAGGGCTTAGGTCCAGCCTGTGCATGATTTTCGGTTGGGGTCTCAGTCTCTAAGAGCTCTCAGTGGTCTAGGTTCATTGACACTGTTGTCTGCCTGGTGCTTTCCCATGGGATGGGTCCCTATTTGCACTGGCAATTCACTCAGTCCCTGATTTTCTTTTAGACTTGACAAAATGTCTGTAGAAAGTTTTGTGAGTGTACTTGTTTCTTTATCCCTCCACTGTTGGTCCTTCCTGACTAAAGGAGTTGGCCTATTCATGTTCCATATCACCAATGTAAGTGACATCTTAGGTCACCCCATTGATTCATTGGTACGTTCCTTATCCTAGGTCTCTTTCTCTTCCTGGAGATTTCCCCTAACTCCTCATCTCCATAAGTTCAAGATTTCCATTACTTCTCTTGCCTATATCGCCATATCTTCTGTCCCTTCCCACACGTAATCCAATCTCCACTCCCTTCCTTCTCCCATCCATTTCCTTCCCTCATTCTGCCTCCAAGACTATTTTATTCCCCATTCTAAGTGAGAGTCAAGCATCTGCACTTGGGCCTTTCTTCTTGTTTATCTTCTTTGGATCTATGAGCTTTGTGGAGCGTATCCTATAGTTTATGGATAATATTAACTTGTAATTGAGCAATTTCAACAACCCTGAAGAATTATATTTTTATAGTAGTATTCGACATTGAAATTTATAGTTCAGTATGAGTGAATGTCAGGAAGGGCAAAAATTAAGCAAAAGGCAACTTAAAACATAGATCAAATCACAAATTTTACCAGTTGATACTCTTATAATAATACTCTACTACCATAAGTAATTATTATCTTACAGGTGATTTTTTAAATGATACCAAAACTTGGCAGGCAAGTGATGTTTCTACCAAATAATTATGGATAGTATGACTAAGATTAAATAAGTTAAATATATTGTTTTCATTTTCATATCACTTTCTGGCATTTTTCCTCAAACATGATGTATATTACATTAAATATTAAGGTATTAATTTTAAATTTTAATATTTATTTTAACCTAACCTATAAAGTAACTGGTTGCCTTATGTCATGTTTGTAAACATTCAACTTCATCCTTCTTTCCTCAGTACTTTTTCCCCACCACCACTATGTCCCTAAAACTTGCACTATTCTGTCTGTGTTATTCTTACTTCTACATTCATACCCCACATGTTCAATAACTGCCAACCTATACTGTTTAAAACACTACTTTCTAATTCATGAGACACATTCCAGTTTAATGAACTCAAACCACTCACAGCTTCACATAAATACAAGTATATGAAAATGAGATTCTATTATCTACATGAGAAAGAACACATCGTATTTCCCTTTCTGAATCTTTGTTACCTTACTCGGAATATTTTCTAGTTTCATCTATTTTCCTGAAAACATCATAGTTTCGTTTTCCAAGGGGTGAATGAAATACCATTGTGTATATTGTGTTAGTCTTTCCTTTCTACCTATCAATGAACATTCCTTACTATTCTCAATAAAAAAGCAATAGATTTCCTTAGGAATAATGATGAGAAAGCTCAGATACAGAAGTCAAGATTTATTACTTACAAACCAAGAAAAATTTTTTCAAAGATAAAATAATAACATATTTGTGTTTATAGTAATTAGAGATGTGTATTTTCATAAATGTTATTGTATTCATAATACTGTATACTAATTAATAATGGAAAATATTTAATAATTTAGAGAATGTTTGTGAAATTGACAATCACTAAGTGATATTTCCACTAAAAATTAATCTTTTTATAATATATATATATATATATATATATATATATATATATATTTAATTTACTTTCAAAATAAAGCTCATGAAGAAGTTACTGGAATAAAATTCAGTAACACAACCAAAGACCTGTTATATGAATGAAGAGCAGTTTAGGTGTTATTGAATACCTCTCCAGTTAAATTAAGAGACTTAGAAGGAGTTAGCATTTTAATAGAAATTCACATGTCAAACAAGATACAATAAAATCCTGAAACTCTAGCCAGATGGTTACTATGCATTCCTATTTGCAAAGGTTTCTTCACACACATGGTACATGAAGAGTATGTATATATGAGAAATATATAATCATATTATCATTGTAACTTTCTTCATAAACCCAAGCAGACATGAATCTATTTTGCGGCTTAAAAAGTATGTACAAAGTACGGCTTTTGATAATAACACTAATATTTCAAAACTATCATGTAAACATGCTAAGACCTTAATACAAAGGACAGAGGTTTCAGAGCAACCATAATTTTTTTTTTTTTATCAACTTGAGTATTTCTTATTTACATTTCAAGTGTCATTCCCTTTCCCGCTTTACGGGAAAACACCCCCCTAATCCCTCCCGCTCCCCTTTGTTATGGGTGTTCCCCTCCCCATCCTCCCCCCATTGCCGCCCTCCCCCCAAAAATCTAGTTCCCTGGGGGGTTCAGTCTTAGCAGGACCCAGGGCTTCCCCTTCCAATGGTGCTCTTACTACGATATTCATTGCTACCTCAGAGGTCAGAAACCAGGGTCTCTTAAGATGAAAAAAAATTTTTTTCTAGGTACACAGATATGCATAATGAAATCCCCAGCTAACCAATACCAGAGGGGTAAAATTTATTGTCCTATATATTCCATAGAATACTCTCTCCCAGTCCGTTGTCCCTTAGCAGACTTTTTTCCTTATCTTTCTGTTTCTTATCTTCTCAGAGGAGGTTGTATTTCTCACAAAATTTGTTCAAATCATCAGATCTGGACTTCAATAAAAAGAAGCTGTATACTTTAGAGGAAAACCAATTAAAGGTTCTCATTTTTTATTGTGCAACATTTTAGATTAGATTTTGTATGCTTAATATACATCTATACCTTAGTCATTACCTTTCAAGATTGACCTGAAATCCACCATTCTAAATTAACAATGTGAAATCCCTTTAGCTAATCACAGAAAAACTTTCAAACTGTATTTACATAGGTTTATTTAATAAAATTTCAGCTTGTAGTTTAAGGAGAATAGTGATGGAAAACATCTTTTCATACATTTTAAGTGCCTTCACATTATTTTAAAGCTAAAATATTGCATTAGACTCAAGATAAAATTATTAACATCTTACTAAAATAAAATGAGTTTTTTTTCTTTGTATACTACAGAAGTTGTAACTGAACTTTTTTCGAGACAGTGTTTCTTTTATATCCCTGGCAGTACTAGAACCATATCTTTCCGTTTCTCTGTAGACCAAGCTGGCCTTGAACTTAGAGTTCTACTGCCTTCCTCTTCTTACCCAGTGCTAAGATAAAAGGCCTGTGTCAGCACACCCAGTGCTTTCTTCATCTTTAACAAGGTCTTATTTGATTATATTCCAAATCATATGAAGTCACTTCCCTAGAAATATCTAGAAGAAATCAAATACCAACATCATATTTTGCACACCTAAATCCCTCATCCCGAGTTCCTGATTGGTCTAGTAACCTAGCAAGCTCTCTGAGGGAACTGAAAATAACAAGTATTTGCTTTCATTACAGGAATAAAGAAAAGGCCGTCTCACTGCACAATCTCATGATATCATGGAAGAATTCTTCCAACATTACAAAGAGAAATCTCATAAGGAGCCCTGTATCTGAAGCCACAGTTCCTTATCTTGTGTTTGGTTTTGTACACTGTGACCACCATTTCATTATAACCAGGTTGAACCCAAAGGTATTCTCTGCCCCAAGGATCCATTTCTATCATATTGTCATATTCAGCCATATTCAGTTAAATTTAACCATCGACCACACCAAAGTGAGGATTTATAAAATACCCAACAGAAACCTGGGAAGAAATGCTACAAAAATAAATTCATGCCTAACAAATAAACAAAATATCTCTTACTTGTTGTAACACAGCGTCTATCCATTTTCATTGTTTTGATTGGTTCTGGATATATTCACAAGCCAAGAAAATTGTATTTAAGCCAGGAAACAACTTGTGAGATTTAGTTCTCTCTGTTTATTATATAGACTATTAATACTAAACTTAGATATCAGTTCTTAATAGAAAGCAATTTTACATGTTGTGTCATTTCACTGTTTCTCAGATTTTTTTGTATAATTGAAAAAGTAGAGCTGAAGCCTGTTATTTAATATTTTTCTCACTACATTTCAATTTCTACTCTAATCCTGAATGCTAAGTCCAACTGGGATCTGATTAAGTTTATTGGCCCCATACTTATTTTTCTTAAAATCATGAGGCAATAATTTTATATGCTAGAAAGTATACTTTTGGGAGGACAATTTACTGTAAATTTAGTTCATCCCTTTTCATTAATTTTGTCTGAATGACTTTATTATTTACAAAACTGTTTTAAATTGTTAGAAGTATTGTGTGGTTTTGTGTGTGTGTGTGAGTGTGCCTGTGTGTGGATAAATACCTACATATGTATATTTGATAATTCAAATATAATATGACAAGAGAAAGTTGCTTGAGTGTTATTGATAATTTATGGACACAGTGAATTTTGTTTATGCTGTATATATAACCTTGAAAGTATGTACTGTATAATTTTTCAAAAGCAATGTTTAAATATGTATACTACATGAAGCATACTAATTGCAGTTTTAGCTATTTCCACACTAATTTTATCTCTTTAGATGTCTAGAAAGAAATACACGGAAGCATGAATCATCTCTTAACTCCAAATGTAGGTAGACTCAATGATATATCTTGCTTTTGCACATGATTGCTCACCTTTAGTTCATAAGTTATATATTTAATTTGCTCTATTTATGTTAGAAAGTTGTGGCACATTGCTTTTGTAATGTGTGGCACATTGTATATATGTATTCGTTGATAACTTCCTTCTGTCAACAAACATTAAGAACAAATAATTTTTAAACATTATTACAAAATCTAAGATCATTCAGTTTCTTCCATAATCAAATAATAAAATGCATAAATATCAGAAGCATTTCCTTATTTTGACTATTAACAGAAGTATTTAATGTACCATTCCTATAAACATATTTTGATATTATCCATTAAAATATCTTCAAGGAGTAGTTTAAATATTAATGAAGGTAAGTATAATCAAATTGTTAGTATATTTGAATCACAAATGATGTCAGTATTTTACATACCCAAATATGCATAAACATGTAATTTTAAAACTGGATTCCATAAACGTGAATTTATATATTTCCATTCAAAATCACCTGCGCCTAACTTACACGCATTCTCACAATTACACTCTTACACACACAAACATCCATACATTCTTGTAATTACATACTTACACAGATATTCTTACTTACATAAGCATAGGGAGCAAATGACCAAGCACCAGTGCAGAAAGATGAGCTCCAATCTTTATTACATAAAGAAAAAAATCACTTCGACCCTTTTAATGCTAAGTGAATTAAACCCAAGTGTGTAAGAGAAAAGCCTTGTTCCTTTTGATAAGAGTAAGCCTGCATTGCTATTAAGAAATGACCTGTTCTGTCCCATGGTAAGGAGAAACCAGACTGCACCTTCCGCTCTTTCCAGCTTCTTCTGTTTTCCTCATCTCCTCTGCATTCTGCAGATTGCCCTCTTATGTTACTTATAGTATCTACATTATACCTCTCTACATTTCTTCTCAGCCCAGATATTTTTGGCTCTGTTCTACTAAGCTCCGTTCTCCTTAGCTCAAAGCTGACTTTTCAGCTCGGCCCCACTCAAGCTCAGTCCATCTGTCTCTGTCCTTCCAGTTCAGTCCTTCTCTCTCAGTCCTTCTTTGTGTTTATTTCTTTCTACTCAGCATTTAAACATATTTCAGAATACATGATCACATGTTACAAAGTTCATCTCTAGTTCATATGAAAGATCAAAGCATAAATTGAAATACAATTTACAACCGAGAATTTTTACATGAATATTTATCAGGAGTAATTATCAGGCTAAACATTCATCACCAGTGTCAGCTCTACAGGTTCACTGAAGGTCTAAAACCATAGTTGATAGAGAAGTTATTTACAGATAAACCCAGTCAATATCTTATCATCTGTCCTTGCACCTGTAACAAATCATTTCTTCTCTTTTATGACTCTTGATAACTGTTTTACAACCTTGTTAATGGGTTCTGAATAGGAGAAAGTCTGTTTACTATCTCAGAAGAATTAACTGGTGACACCTGGTAGACTGGCAGAGTTCTCACTGCAATTTTGACTATAAAAAGAGACTTCTAGCAGTCCCACTATAAAAGAGCTTAATAACCATTGATATAATATTAAAAATTATTGTAGGATCATTATTAAGGGTAAAGAATTCATCTATTTGTCTGTATAGCATCACTACAGGACAGTACAACTTCGTAGCTCTGCAGAGATCTCCTCCAAAGGGGTGTGCTCTTACTCAATAATTGTTATATATTTCTAATAATAACAACAGTAATAGCATTTCAATAGCAGGAAAATTTCCCAAAATTTATCCCTTACAGCCTTGCTTAATAAGGGCAAACAAGTTGTGGACTATAAAATAATCCAAGGCTGTCCATCTGAGGATGACCACCTGCTAGTTATTAGCTTGTCCTCTTATGGCTCCTGACACTTTCTTCTCAGTCCCACATGGTACCTTCTCCAAAACTGACAATAACATCCATCACGAAACATGCCTCAACAGATACAAGAAGATTGAATTAATTCCATGCATCCTACAAGATCATTACAGACTAAAAATTGTCTACAGTAACAACAAGAACAACCAAAGACCGACTTATACATGGTAGCTGAGGAATGATTTACTCGAGGAGAAGTTATTCAAATAGAAATAAAGAAAAAAAAATTAAAGACATTCTTGAATTTAATGAAAATGAAGGCCTAACTTGAGAATACAAAAAAGCAATGCTAAGAGAAAAACTGATAGCTTTGAGACCCTCAACAAAGAAACAGGAGCTATGATACACTAGCAGTTTGACAGAACACTTGAAATCTCAGAACTAATAAAATACAAATACACCAAGAGGACTAGACAATAGGAAATATTCAAACTCCGGACTGAAATCAACCAAGTAGAAACAAAAGGAATTATATAAAGAATCAAGAAAACCAGGAGCTGGTTCTTTAAAAAAATCCAAAAGACAGGTAAATCCTTAGTATTCAAATTAAAAATAACAAAATCATAAGTGAAATAGAGATATAACCATAGAAAATGAGAAAACTCAAAAAATTATCAGAACCTACTATAAAAGCCTATACTTAATAGAACTGGAAAGTAAGGATTAAATGGATAATTTTCTAGACAGATACAAGGTACCAAAGTTGAATCACGATCAGATAAACCATCTAAATACTCCCATAACTCGTAAAGTAGTAGAAGCAGTCGTTAATTGTCTCCCAACAGAAAGATCCCTGGACCAGGAAGGTTTAGTACAGATTCTCTCAGACATTCATAAAATACCTAATACCAATATTCTCCAAACTATTCCACAAATTAGAAATAGAAGGAACACTACACAATTCCTTCTCTGACGCCACAGTTATGCTTATAAGTAAAGCAAACAAAGACCCAACAAAGAAAGAGAATTTCAGATCATTTTTTTCATGAATTTCCCTGCAAAAATTCTCAGTAAATGTTTTGCATGCAAATTCCAAGAACACATCAAAACAATGATCCATCATGATCAAGTATGCTTCATCCCAAAGATACAGGAATGGATTAATATACAGAACCTAATAACCAATCAGTCTAATCCACTACAAAAACAAATCAATGAAAAAAAAAAACAAGCAATCATCTCATTAGATGCTGAGAAAACATTTTATAGAACCTAACCCTTCATGGTTAAACTCTTGGAAATATCAGAAATTCAAGTACCATACTGAAGAACAGTAAAAGCAATATACAGGAAACCAGTAGCTAACATCAAACTAAATGGAGAGAAACTTAACACAATCCCACTGAAATCAGAAACTAGACAAGGACACACACTCTCTCCCTACCTTTTCAATATAGTATTTGAAGTCCTAGCCAGAGTAATTAGACAACAAATGGAGGTAAAGAGATAAATATTGCAAAGGAAGTATTCAAAATGTCACTATATGCAGATTATGTGGTAGTATATTTAAGTGACCCCACAAATTCCACAAGTGAACTTCTAAGCCTGATAAACAACTTTGGCAGAGTGACAGAATATAATATTGATTCAAACAAATAAGTAGCTTTCCTCTACTCAAAAGAGAAATAGGCTGAGATAGAAATTACGGAAATGACACCCTTGACAATAATAAAGAAGCTTATAAAATAACTCAGATTCACTCTAACCAAGCAAGTGAAAGATATATATGACAAGAAAACAAGTCTCTGAAGAAAGAAATTGAAGATCTCAGAAATTAGAAAGAACTCCCATGTTCGTGTATTGGCAGGATTAATATTGTAAAAATGGCCATTTTACCAAAAGCAACCTATAGATTGAATGGATTCCCCATCAATATTCCAAATCAATTCTTCACAAACATAAAAGTGAAAGTTTTCAAATTTATTTGCAATAAAATAAATCACAGGATAGAGAAAATTATTCTGAAAAAAAAGCATTTTGGAGAAATCACCATCCCTGAGCTCAAGTTGTATTACAGAGCAATCGTGATGAAAAATTGTATTTTATTGGTATTGAGACAGGCAGGTAGATCAATGGAATAGAATTGAAGATGCAGAAAAGAACCCGCACAACTATGGCCACTTCATTATTGACAAAGGATCTAAAATCATTCAGTGGATAAAAATTGTGCTGTTTCAACTGAAGGACAGAATGTAGGAGAATGCAAATCAATACATTCCTATCTCCTTGTACACAGCTCAAGTAAAAGTGGATTAAAGACCTCCAAATAAAACCAGAGAAACTGAAACTAATTAAAGAAAAAGCAGGGAAAACCTTGAACACATTGGTACTGGGGAAAATTTCCTGAATAGAACACCAATTACTTTTGCTCTAAGATCAAGAATCGACAAATAGAACTTCATAAAATTTCAAAGTTAGTGTAAAGCAAAGACCACTGTATTTAGTTTCATACAGCAACATACAGATTGGAAAAAGATTTTACCAATCCTACATCTGATAGAGAGCCAATATCCAATATTTACAAAAAACTCAAGGAGAAGATTTACTCCAGAGAATCAAATAACACTATTTAATAGTGGGCTACAGTTCTAAACAAAAATTCTCAACTGATGAATATTGAACAGCTGAGAAGCACCTAAACTAATATTCAACATCCTTAGTCGTTGGGGAAAAGCAATTTAAAACAATCCTTAGATTCTACCTCATACCAGTCAGAATGGCTAAGATAAAAAATCAGTTGACAACAGACTCTGGCAATGGTGTGGAGAGAAAGGAACACTCTGTCACTGTTGATAGTGCAAGCTCTTAAAACCACTCTGGAAACCAGGCTGGAGGTTCTGCAGAGAATTGAACATAGTATTTACTACCTGAGGACCCAGCTGTACCATTCGATGGCACATACCCAAAACTTGCTCCCACCTACAACAAGGACACGTGCTCCACTATGGTCATAGCAGTCTTATTTATAAAAGAGAGAAGCTGGAAAGAACCCAGATGTCCCTCAAAATAGAAACAGATTCATATAATGTGGTACATTTACACAATGGTTTGATACTCAGCTGTTAAATGGAATGACTTCATGAAATTCATAGGCAAAAGGATGAAATCAGAAAATATCATCCTGAGTGAAGTAACCCAATCACAAATAAAGGCACATAGCATGTACTCACTGGTAAAGGGGTACTCTCTAGAATGTCCCAGGTACTAGGGATGCGACAGGTTCCCCGGACCCAACAGTGATGACATTAGCCAACATACACAACAGTGATATTGAACCTGAAGAAACCACCTGCAGTAGATAGACATAGCCCCCAGTGCAAGGATGGGACCAGTCACCCAGCTCTTATTAAAGCAGAGTTATCCCTGTCTAATGAAAAGGCAGGGGCAAAAATGGAGCAGAGGCTGGAGGAAAGGCCTTCCAGAGATCTGCAGACACCAAACCGGACACTGTTGCTGTTGCTGAGATGTGCTTGCAAACAGGAGTCTGATATGCCTGTTCTCTGAGAGGCTTTGCCAGGAAAGCCAACCATTGAACTGAACCTAGAGATCCCAATGGACGAAGTAGGGGAAGGGATTTAGAATCTGAAGGGGATTGTAATTAGAGGTAGAACAATGATTTCAATTAACCAGACCCCTCAGAGTACCCCTGGCCCTAACCACCAACTATAGAATATACATTGTCTGGTACCCTACATATGTAGCAGAGAACAGCCTCAACTCACATCAGTGGAAAGGGAAGCACTTGGTCCTTTAGATGCTTGATGTCCTAGAGAAGAGCAATTCAGAGAACAGTGATTCTAGATGGGTGAGGCAAGAATGATTGGGAGAGTTGGGGAGGCACCCTCTTAGAAACAAAGAGGAGGATTATGTGGTGGATGGAGTTTATTAACAGGATCTGGAAACGGGTTAATATTTGAAATGAAAACAAATACAATGGTTAATAATAATAATAATAATAATAATAATAATAATAATAATAATTAAGAGTGGTATTTTCCATACATTATTTTACTGCTCAGGTTAGCTTGGAACACTTATTGTTCCCTAGATGCATATTTCTTCCTACAGTTCCTGATTGCTTGTTTCTCTGAGGAGTGTAGCCTTAGATCTTTCTCTTCATTCAAAGAAGGCATGACACTTAACTCCTTTCTCCAAGCAAGGGTGATTGTAGATATGTCTGTAAAAGGCGGGAGGCATTTGCACAATCTAATTGGGGATCACCAAAAGAATTATTTAAAAGAAAAGTTTGTAATGTAAACAGTTGTATTCAATCAGCTTACCAGTATTGAAAGCATCCCAGGATTTCTAGCCAGGCAACTGCGTAAGATATCAAGAGGCATTTAGAATTTCAATACATGTGACTAGAAAAAATACATTCCATTGTGTAGCATACTCAATATTTCAAAACTATCATATTGGAAAGAATATTAAGAGCTTTAGGACAAGAAAAAATAGTGATACATCTAGGCAGAAGCATCACAGTAACACCTGGAAGTCACATGGAATTCTAATATCAATCCCATGCATTCTATGCTCTATTCACATCCTCACATGTTCATTCCGTAACACAGTCAACCAGTGATTTTCTAGTCCCTGCAGTCTCTGAGGAGCAAGGGTCTGGATCAGCCTTTCCCATTTGCTTATGATGTTCCAAGACACATCACTGCACCACTGATGGCCTCCAGTTAGAGCGATTTATCCTGTTGTAATATTCGCTTGACCGCACAATGTCCTAAGCACCCCTTTCCCTTTCCATTCATGTTGCTCCTTCCAGAATCCCTTATCTCGGCCCCTGACAGAGAGCAGATAGCACTCTGGACTCAAAGGAAGAGAGTCGATAGGGTTCCTCCTCAATCAGAAAGCTTGGATGATTGCGCCGCTACTACAAATACTGACAAGTGAGGCAGCTCCTGACTAGTCCGTGCAGACCTCGCGACTGCAACGTGCAGACCTCGCTATTGCCCCACGCAGACCTCGTGACTGCCCCAGCAGACCTTGTCACTACCCCGTGCAGACATCGAGACTGCCCCTTGGAAACCTCGCAACTGCCCCATGCAGACCTTGCGACTTCCCCGTGGAGACTTCGCAAGTGCCCGGTGCAGACCTCGCAACTGGTCCGTGCAGACCTCGCTACTGCCCCGTGCTAACTCGAGGACAGCCCCTATCCAACTTTGTTTCCTGAGATCAAGGTTCACTCGAGATTCCCCTGCTTTTCTTTCTGGACTTGTCCACAGTTCTCAGGAGAGAGACACATACTCAAAGGATACAGCTCAACTGATGTTCACCAAGACTCACCTCTGGGCAAGTACATTCACTGCCCCTTACGTGGTAGTAGCCCATTCACGATTTCTTGTTCAATTTTCTTAACGACTAAACAGCCAGATGTGTGGAGAGAGGCCAGCGAGCCTCATCCGGGACTTTACCCTCTGACCATGCACTGCCGATTTCCCAGCCTCCACAGCCTGGAAGCCCCTTCAGTGTCCCCCCAAGCAGATTATAACACCGGACTCCAATGGGGGAAGCACTTGAAGGGTTCCCAGCCTACGTCACCTGAGACCGCCTTCAGTGTCCCCGAACCAGATTACAACATCATTCCTCAATGGGGGAAGCACTTGAAGAGCAGAGACCCGAGCAAGTTTGCACCTCCAGGACTACTTACATGGACTCGGGACAAGTTCAGATGCCCAAAACCCTATGAAGACCAGAGATTCAAAAAACCTGATGCTCGTGTTACAGAAAACCTACAGAAACTCAAAGATCATATAAAGGCTTCAGTCAGTAAGAGGGCCCTAGACCCCAAGAGGTAACTGACTGAGAACAAGAAATGGACAGTTCCACTTCCTCTGAGGGTTCCTTGGGGCATGAGTAATCCACTGACCAAGGATAGCAGATCACTGAGTAACACACTGACCAGGGATACCAGAAGATCTGCTTTACATCCTGCTACTAGAAAAAAGAGTGGCCTCATCTTTAGTGCCCATTCTTGGGAAGATGAAAAAAAAAAGCGGGTTATGTCTACTGGGTTTGAAAAAATCTGGACTTTGACGAGTTGGTAGCCAGAGTGCCTGCAACATCTACAAACCACAGTGCTGGAGAGAACAGTGAAAGTTTCAGAGAAAACCACACTGTACCTGGGCCACCTTCTGCTGACTCTTCTACTGACAAACTGGGCCAGGTAATATTCACACACATTCCAGGTTCCCAACATCATTCCCTATCTAGACATGGAGAACTTGGATCTCCCATTTTTCCCCAAGATGTTCCTATCCACCCAGGACTTTCCGGAAATAACCAAATGTTTCCAATATTCAATAGGGTTTTTCAACATTTGTCCAGGTGTCCAAAATTCTTCCCATTGATCCTTAACGGAAAATCATATGTTCTCCTCTTCCAGAAGGAGTGTTTTTTTTCTTCTATTTTCATTAACTTGCAAATTTATTATTTACATTTCAAATGTTATTCCCTTTCTAGGTTATAGGTTAACATTTTCCTAGCTCTTCCCACTCAGCTTCTATAGGGGTGTTCCTAACCCGATCCACCCCCATATTACTTTCCTTCACTGGGGGTTTAGTCTTGGGAGGACCAAAGTCTTCCCCTTCCACTGGTGCCACTACTAGGCATTCAGTGATACCAATGATTTTGGAGTCCCGGGTTAGTTCATGTATAGTCTTTGGGTAGTAGCATGTAACCACTAATGAAGACAAGACAATTCTCTAGATTTAGAGAGATGGAGTATGTAAAGGTTTCCACTGTGTCACAAGAGACTCTCCTGGAAAAGGCACTCTTGAAACTGGTCAATATAAGGAAAGCTGTTCAGCAGGTAGGACATGGAGGTTCTCAGTGACATCATCATCATTAGGTCCTTCCCGAAAAATCTCTTGTAACCTGGAGAGCCCTAGCTCCTTCTGTGAGGTCAGAAGTGTTGTTGTGACACCACCTGCTTCTCAGATATTCCTTCAGTACATCTAGGGTTTGTAACTGGCCTTTAATTCAGAGTAAACAGCCATTTTTTAGGGAGAGCAAAGAGGATGAAAGGATCCGAGATGAGGAGAAGGAAGCTGCCCTTCTGTCATGGTATAAAAAAGGAAGAAATACATGGTCCACTGGAGAGCTCAGTGAATCCTGGGTAGGTGTTTAGTGTGTTCCCTGAACAGAAAGCCTTGATCTGACCCTTCCACATATGGGAATCAAGAGCTGTGAGCCTCTCAGAAGCATCTGGACTTCCCTGTTCTTATGGTTCCTGGAAGTCAGAGAGTTTATATCATTAATTTCTTTATTCCCAAAGCCAAGGGTTGGGAAGGGCACAGTTGATTTCCTGAGAGCTCATGGACTTTTCTCTTTTTGAAAAGAAGAAAAAGGTCCTAAGGAAAAAGGGAGTGACAGGAATTGTGTCCCTAGCTCAGAGAAAACTCCTCCATGGTTTGGATACCTATATTGCAGTTTGTGTCTGACACTGATATCTGGAAGAGAGAAGTGCTTCTAGTTGAGATTTCATCATCTGTCTTTCACTAGTATTACTCTGATTACCATTCCCTTACAGTAATCCTTTAGATTTCAATAGGTGAGATTAGGTAGCAGTTTCTTTTACTTTTTCCATTTTTTTTTTATTTTTTGGCAAAATTCATTGCTTATTTAATTGGATATTTCTATATTTACATTTCAAATGTTATTTTCTTTCCCAGTCTCCTGTCAATATGAGCCCTAACTGACCCCTCTCCCCTTCTTCTATAACCTCCCATACTGCACCTTGACATTCCCTTGAACTGGGAGTCAAACCTGGAAAGACCAAGGGCTTCTCCTTCTATTGGTGCCCAACAGGGTCATCCTCTGTTACATATGCAGTTGGAGCCATAATTCTGTCCATGCACAAAATATTGGGTTAGTACCAGAAATCTCTGGTTCTTTGGCATTGTTTTTCTTATGTAGTTGAAAGCCCCTTCAGTTCTGTTTGGAGCGACACTCTTGATGCCCTCCACTGTTGATGATATTATTATGGTTAGAATTTACTATCACTATTTTCATGGAAAATCCCCACCAAGCTGCAAAATAGTAATACACATTTGGTGGTAAAGAAAAAATAATACTATTTTAAAGTTGTCCTGCTGACTAATAATATGACAAACCTGTGACATTTCTGATACTTTGTGAACATCACCTTATTACCTGACCACACCAGTATTGTATGTTGGTCCTGGGTAAATGTTTCTTACTTTTCCCTGCCCTCTGTTACCCCTGTTATGGTATAAATTCAGCCTTGGAGGAAAATAAAATTGCCGCCCTGGTCAGACTCCTGTCTTAACGTCATTCTTTGTCCCAAGAACCCTTGTCCCAATTCTATTCCAGGCACCCTCTGATCTCTCACTTACAAAAGGCACCCAAGTTGCGGCTCTTTGAAGGTGTCCTGGAGGAGAAAGTCTTTCCCTATTAATAGGCTGGTCTGTCTTCTTTGTTTGTGGAAGACTTTGCTCCTTCTTGGACCTTTGGCTCCCACCCCTAACCCCCTCCCAGAGCTATTGCTGAGTGATGGGACAAGCATTCTACTCTCAACTTTTGTGACAGGACACAGAGAGTCATTCAGGACACAAAGAATAGGGCTATGGGGTCTTAAAGCACTTTGGTGCATCACAGGGACTGTGCTCCCTCCAGACCACAATTGGTTAAGAGATCAGAGGTAAGCTTGAGCAAGTCTGTGTTTTGTGTTCTGTGTTACTTTCTGTTTTGTCTCTGTGTCATGCTTCGCCTTTGTTTTATGCTGACTTGTGTTGTATGCCCCTGCTGTCTGAAGGGTTTGAGTCCCAACTGGAGAAGTTTTAGAGTCCACTTGGTGGTCACTATTGGTCCTGTAAGGGGCTTATGGCTGTGACAGGTCGACTTGCTTGTTGTCACAGGCCATAGGCCCTAGAGGATGCTCTAGGAGGAGAAAGGAATATAGAGGACACTCTAGAATCACATTGGGAGGTGGGATCAGATGTTCTGCCTCATCCCAGAAACAGCTAAGGTTAAGCTGCATTTTGGGCCAGGTATTGAAGGTAATGGGCATCTGTGGAATTCACTTATAGAATGCTTTTTCTTGGTCTTGTTTGTCTAGTTTTTTTCTTTGGTATTGTCGAGTGTCTTTTTTGGCTGTTGTTTCATTTTTGGACTTGGACTGATGATAGTGTTTGAAATCATGGAACTGTTTGCTTTCTTTCTCAAGAAGTTTTACTTGGTATACTTGGTGCTTAACTTGGAAATAATTTGCTTGAGAGAAATTGTTTTCTGCCAGGGAACCTGCCTTATCTGCTGGCCCTATTGCAAGTGAGGAGTTGGTCTTCAGCATTAAGTCACCTTCCTTGTTAGTCATCATTGACATAGACAGTGCCTCTGATCCTATTCCTGCAGCAGTCAGTTCTTGCCCCTGTGGTCAAAATGCCCCAGGTTGAGAATCAGGGTAGTCCCGAAAATAGTTTCAGAAAGAGTCTGCAGCAGACTGCGAGGAACTTCTTTGTGCCAGACAGAAAAGGCTTTACTCTAGGATGACAAGAAGAGCACCGGCTCTTCAGCTTACTCCAACTGGAGGCTGTGGCCACGGTCAGGATCAATGTTTTCTTTTTCATGGCCCTCTAACTCAGTGAGGCGGCTTGGTGAACGGCTACCACTGCAGTCCTTGGAGGGCTATACTTCTATTAAAGATCAGTACTCCAATGTTAGTAATCTATTTATTGGTTGTAGGAGTCCGGAAACCCAACACAATTGTGACCACTGCCTCAGGAATGGTAGCCGAAAGCGTCCTTAAAACCAATTGCCTGTAACTATAGCTTACTCTATGATATCTGATGCTTCAATCGGATAACACCCCCTGGGCAAGCCCCCCTTCAATTCTCAAATGCTATTTTCTCCTGGTCTTTTGGCACAAGGTCATCTAGCATGTATGACAGCCTGGAAGAAACTTCCCCCTTAAAGTAGACGAACCATACAATTATTTTATCAGCCACTTGGCATCTAGCACTCAGTTCTTAACCATCTCTCTATCCTTTTGTTATTAATTCTTACTGGAAGCCTAGTGTCCTTCAGAGGCTGGGTCTCTTGAGAGGCAGAGCCACTGAGCTGACTCTAAGGAGCTGAGCTGAGCTCAGGACAATCAAAGTCCCGAGAGACAGCCAGTAACAAACCAGCTGCCACTCTGCTCTCATTTTTGTTTCACAGGCACAAAGCTTGTGCCTGATTATGGGCTGGCCTTTTTGCCCCAAGAAAGCTGGCCCATTTAGCTGTATGACTGAATGCTATTTGTCACCTATCTGGTTGTTCCACGTGCTCTCACCATGTCACCCCCTAGCATTCTTGCCTGGCACCTTACCGCTGTTCTTAAGAATTTTATCACCCAAGACACTGTGTAATTTGACTTAAATATATCCCATCCTGCTAATATGGATGTCCCAGATTCACATTCTGAAGGTACTAATTTTAAAACAAGGGATGGTACATTCCCCTAAGTATTAAATTGATATACTTGGGGTCTTAGAACGTTTCAATCAGAGGTTGATACAGAGATTATAATTACTTTAAAATAGTTAAAAGATACAGTGCATTCTTACTGACCTGCTTTTGGGCACAGATCCAAAGAAGGAGCCCAGCGAGGCACTTAACATGGCGTAAGGTACACACGACTTCATCTACAGCCTGCATTCCACTCAAAGGACTTGCTTCCTCAAAGAACTGCATCGCTTCAAGAAGAATGAGAAACCTAACACCCACTCCAGGACAGCTAAATTATGTATTCTTCAAAAATGCAATACCATTCATAGGATTTGACTTTTTGGATAATGCAATTATGATTGTTGCAGGAACCCAAATTGTATTGTCTATTTGATTTATTTTGAGACTTTAAAAAATGTCAATCAGCATGCTATTTTTCCTTCTATGTATCAACACATTATTTATTTTTCAGTTAATGATGCTGTACATTAATTATTTGGGGTTTGCTTATTCCTTATTGGACATGCATGGGATACCTATTTATCTCCTTGTCTTTTGCTTATATATTTTGGCCCTTGGACATTTAATCATTTATCATCCTTGTTAAGTAACAGGGAGATAATATAACAACAAAACCTATTCACTTATATTATCATAGGCTAACTATCGACGATGCTTTGATGAGGGTCAAGTTCACCTACAAATCTCCATCCCAGTCCAGGGAAGGACATTTTTGTTCCTCAGTCAAATGAGGCCATCATTCTTTTTTGCCTACTGTCCTGATGCCTTTGCTGAAAAACCAAAAAATTCTCACCCCTGCGTGCAGAGCTGGACAGTCATTGATGGATAGAGAATGATATATTCATGAATAAATGGCCTAAGACAGGAGGGCCGACATTAGCTGCTGCCTTATCCCATGATGGGCCCTAGCTACAAGATTCTCTTGGCCATGTGACAAATAACACCCCAAGTTAGACAGACGCAGTTTCCAAGGGGTGCATTCCAGTACATGCATGGGCACTGGTCACTTTTACATTTGAATATATGTAAATTGGAGATGTTGGTTGCAATTGCCTTGGAGCCCTCCATTGTAGATGTTATTATTATGATTAGTATTAAGTATGACTGGGTTCATGGAAAATCCCCAGTCAGCTGCAGAAGACTAATACAAATCTGGTGGTCAAGAAAATAAAAATATGGTAATGTTGTCCTGCTGATTAATAATATGACAAACCTGTAAACTCTGTACCATCATTTCAACATCAATCCGTGACCAAACAAATCATGTGTTTTGCCCTGCGTAAATGTTTCTTAGTTCCACCTCCCTCTGTTAACCCTCTTATGGTATAAATTCAGCCTTGGAGAAAAATAAAATTGACGCCTTTTTCAGACTCTTGTCTTGGCATCCTTCTTTGGTCCTTTGTCCCACATTCTCTTCCAGGTACCCTCAGAACCCTCACTTTCACAGCATTTGTAATCCCTTCTCAAAATCTACCAACAACATATCAGTTGTCAGTAAACTAGTTTGCCACTAGCATTCACTTCTGTATTTGATATGCTCTAGCTGTCTCTCTTAGGAAGGAGCTATATCCGGTACCTGGCAGAATGCACTTCATAGCTTCATCACTCATATCTAGTTTTGAATATATATATATTCAAATATATATATATATTTGGTGTCTCCTACAGCAATGAGGTTAGGTAGAATTTTAGCATGGATTGTGCGCAACTAGCTAAAGAATGTAGAATCCACAAATGACAATGGCAAATAATCTCACTCCTGTTCCTATTGAGGTTGATGTTTAACTGGACCTCAAGCCATTCCTCTCACTGCCCATCCTCCTAAGTATGATGTATGGCCTGAAGAAATAATCATGGTGGGAACACAGGTAGGTAGATATGAGAGAACTGATACTTAATTGGAAATAGAACCACATTCTATAGTCAATGTTGTCCTTTGTTTTATTGATATCTGCTATTTTTTGGATAAAATAAGCATTTGGGAGTTTATCATTCGAAGTAGGTAGACAATATTTACATTGTTATATTCATTCTATTGCTAGACCCACATTGTTGCCAAAATCAATGAAAAAAATGGAATTGGAAAACAGATTATTTGATAACACATTCTGGAATATATATATATATATATATATGTATATATATATATTCCAGAATATATACACACACACATGAATATATATATATATATATATATATATATTCCAGAATATATATAGATACATACATATATATATATATATGTATGTATAAATTCCCCAATCAAGGAATGTTCAAATAGAAAATGAAATACAATATACACTCAATTAAAGGTCTGTAGGGTAAATACAGGTTTTTGGGAAACAAAGAAAACCTAGGAAACTGAACTGTATATCACAGGAATGGACCTGGTAATAGAATTATGATCCAGAAGAATCTCCTCCATCCTATGTTCCTAGATGTTTTCTACTCATGCCAAGCCCCTGAATAACTGTCTCCATTCAGACCATGTAAACACTAATACAGGAAAGAGAAGTATCTAGACTTGGAGAGATGAAGTTTTTAGTACGTACAGGTTTCCACTGTGTCATAGGAGACACACCTGCAAATCACATTCTTGAATCTATTCAATGTACCTCTCCAATATTCCTTCAGTACATATAGGGTTTACTAATTGGCTGCTAATTCAGTGTAAAGGGCCATTTAGGAGGGAGGACAAAGAGGATGAAGAAATCAGAGGTGTGGAAAAGAAAGCTGGCCTTCTGTCTTGGTATAAAAAAAGGAAGATATGCATGGATTATGGGAAAACTCAGTCCTTGGTAGGAGTTGAGTATATTCACTTGAGACACAGACATGACCTTAGCCCTCCACATACGGGATTCAGGTGCTGGAGCCTCTCAGAAGCATCCTGACTTCCCTGCTTCTAATGGTTCCTGGAAGTCAGAGAGTTTATATCATTAATATCTTTATCCAAAAGGCCAGGTGTTGTGAAGGACACTGTTCTTTTCCTTAGAACTCATCGTTTTTATTCTTTCTGCCCAGAAGAAAATGGTCCTAAGGAAGAAGTAAAAAAACATGTATTCTTTCCTCAGCTCAGAGGAAATTACTCAATTATTTGGATACTTATAGAGCAGTATGTTCTGATACTGGTATTTGAGAGAGAGAAGTGCTCCAAATTTGGACTTCATCACCTCAGACTTTCCACTAGTATTATTCTGACTATAATTCCCTAATAGGGACCATTTGGATTACTGAGCCAATAGGTCTGATTAGCTGCTAATTTTCTTTTCTTTTCTTTCTTTAATTTTTTTTTTGTTTTTTTAGCAAATTTTATAGCACTTTTAAATGGGTATTTCTATATTTACATTTCAAATGTTATTTTCTTTCCCAGTTTCTGGTCCATAAGATTCCTAACTGGTCTTCTTACCCTTCTTCTATAACGCCTTTACTGAGCCTTGACATTCCCTTGAACTAGCAATAAAAACTAGGGAGAACCAAGGGCTTATCCTATCACTGATGCCCAAAATCACCATACTCTGCCACATATACAGTTGGAGCCATAAGTCTGTCTATAAACCGTCTTTGAATATTGGTTTAGTACCAGAAAGCTCAGGTTAGTTGAAATTGTTGTTCTTATTTGGTTGAAAGTCCATTTAGTTCTTGAAATCCTTTCTCAACATCTACAAACAAGGGGTCTGTTTTCAGTTATCTGGTTTGCCACTAGCAATCACTTCTGTATTTGACATGCTCTGGCTGTCTCTCTAATGAAAGATCTATAACTGTTTATTGGCAGAATACACATTTTAGCTTCATCAATCTTATCTAGTTTTGGTGCCTGATTTTATATATATATATATAAAATGGCTCCTACAACTATGAATTTTAGTGGAATATTTACATGGATTCTGTGCAATTAGGTCAAGAATATAGGATCCACAAATGACAATGCCAAATAGATTCCTTCCTGTTCTTATGAACCTGCTGAAGTTGAGGTTTCACTGGACCTAAAGCAATACATTTTGCTGCACATCCCCCTGAAACTGACGTTTGGACTGAAAAACTCTCATGTCTTGCCCTGGGAATACAGGAAGATAGATATTAGAGAAAAGATATGTAATAGAACTATAGAACTGCATTCTATAGTCATTGTTGTCTTTGCTTAACTGATGTCTGTTAATCTTTGGATATTATAATGATTTGGGAGTTGATCATTTGAAGTAGTACACAATATTTCCACTGTTATATTCACGGTATAGCTGGGTCAAGTTTGTTTACCAAATTTATTGCAAAAAATGGAATTCGAAAAATGAAATTTTTGAGTACTCATGCAGGAATATATAGAATATCCCCTGTCAATGAATGTACAATCAAAAAATGTAACAAAATATCCACTAAATTAAAGGTCTGTAGGGAAAATATTGGCACATGGGAAACTGAGAAAACGTAGTGATTTGAATTGTATTTCACAGGATTGGACGTGGGAATGAAATTAATCTCCAGAAGAATCTCCTTCACTCCTTGTTCCTAGATATTTTCTACCCATGCTAAGCCCTTGCCTAACTTTCTCCATTCAGAGCATGTGACCACTAATGAAGCAGAGAAATCTCTAGCTTTAGAGAGATGTAGCATGTGAAGTTTTACCCGGTGTCAAAGGGGACACTACTGGAAAGGGCACACTTGAAACTGGTCAATGTAAGGAAAGCTGTTTAGCAGGTAGGCCATGGCAGTTCTCAGTGACATCATCATTAGGCCCTCCATGAAAAATCCCTTGTATCCTGGAGAGCCCTAGCTTCTTCTGTGACGTAACAAGTGTTGCTTCGTCAGCAATTGTCTCTCAGATATTCCTTCCATATATCTATGGTTTACTAATTGGCCTCTAATTCAGAGTAAAGAGCCATTTGGGAGGGTGAACAAACAGGATTAAGAGATCAGAGATGGGGAGAAGGAAGCTGGTCTTTTGTCTTGGTATAAAAGAAAAAAGAAACGTGGTTCTTGGGAAAACACCCTGGGAAGATGGCTTTAGTTTTTTTGATCTCTGGTTTAACTGTGATCTTGGAGAAGTTGCTGAACATTCTAAAGACCTTTGGGCAGATGGTAAAGTTTCTAGATACCCCTTTTTTATTTCATTGGTCCTGGGGATTGTACGGCTGATGGTAAATGTTTCCCAGGAAGACTGCTAAGCCAGATTGATTTTTGGATGCTTTAGAAGACATGGAATATTTCTGATATACTTGGGCTGATGGCACAAGGTCTAAAAGATATTTTTCGATGTGGACTTTCCCTCAGACCTTTGAAAATATAAAAAAAGCTTTTGTAATTTTGAAGTCTAATTTGCACAATGACAAATCACTTTGAGCATGGACAACACTTTCTGGAGCCCTAGAGCAGTGTGAAGAAATTCCCTGAAACCCTGGGCAGACGGTGAACATGCATTTTGGTAGAAAAGTGAGTTTCTTGAGCACCTTGGGACAATATGGAATGTCCAGTATGCCCTTGTAAGGATTGGCAACTTTCCAAAATTCCTTCGTCATTTTTGGAAAATTCCAAGGGCCTATGGACAGATGGAGAATGTGTGGGACTCACCTGAGGAGTAGTTGTATCTTTTGGTGTCTCTTTGTTTCCAGAAGATGACACAATATCCCAATTCACAACTGTCTTCCTCAGAGGAGAAAGTTCTCAAGACTCCATCCGAAGGATCAAATCTTAACCCTGTGTTTCTAGAGACTGGATGCTTATGGTCCACTATGGTAGAGGGAGAATGCAATCTATTTCTTCCCAGAGTGCACATGTGATATAAATCTACTTGGGTAGACAGGGATAGTTGTAAAGCATGCTGTTCAGCTGCAGTAGATCCTCAGACATCCTTCTCAGATGAGGAAGGTCTTAATGTATCATGTATATGTATAGAAATCCTGACTGTGACATCAGAATGGTGGTTAGGTATTAGAGCTACCTCTGAAGATGTGACTTCTTCTAGAGAATCATGGACATATGTGAAAGATCTGGGAGCCTCATGAGCAGATAAGGATGTTTCTACACATCGTTGTGTAATTGTGGAAGTTCCAAGAAAATTTTCTTCTGCGGGAGAAATGGAATCAGACTTTCATATAGAAGTGTCAGGTTCCCTAGCCTGCTTGATAGGCAAAACGGCTTCGAAGGCACCTTCAGGAGATAAGGTAAAATCCAGAGCCTTAGAAGTATTTTGCAGATGTTCTGGGTCTGCTTGTGGGTATAAAGAAGGACTGGATACCCTTTGGGAATATTTGGAAGAGTCTGTAGCGTCTTTTGTGTTTGTGGATGTTGGCTGAGCTTGAGGAGATTAAGAAGTTTGTATAGACACCTGTGAAGTTAGCAGAGGTCATATCCATTCTTTTGCACAAATGCAATCCAAGCAATCCCTTTCCTCAGCTGTTGAGGATGGTACAGACACTGGTATTTCGTTATCATGTTCCCCCACTCCTGGTTCATATATGGTTGAATCCATAACCTTCTCTACAGATGGAATATGTCCTAGAACATCTTTTGTACATGTGTCACATCGGCAAGCCATTTCTACATATGTGGCTGTGGGTAGAACTCCTTTTGTAGATGTTTCTTCTCCCACAGTCTCTTTAAGAGATAGAGTACTACTCAGAGAATTCTGCTAAGTTTTGGGAAATGCTAGCATCTCTGCTGTATATGTGGAAAAATTTGGAGCCTCTCCTTACAGGACAGAATGACCTAGAGTCCCTTGAGGAGGTAGGGGATGTTGTATCTTCTCTGCACTTTGTATAAATATGGAGTCTGCATGGCTCATTGACTGTGTGTTGTGATAAACTTGGTTCTTTTGGGCCTGATGACAAGTCAGGAGGGACCTTTTCGGTGGTAGAGGATATTTGAATAATTCTCTGTTGTATAGTGACATTGTAAGTACTGGGGGAGATGGTGAGGGTGCTAGATCATATTTTTTATATGCTGAAGGCACAAGAGTTCCTTTGGTGGACTCAGAATTTTCTACCACATCTTGCTTGGGTATGGAACACTGAAGAGCCCCTTCTGAAATTGTCAATGGTCCTTGATCTAATGTTGTACATGCAGAAAGTTTTGTCTCTGCTTGGGCTGGTATGTGCGTTATGAGTTTCACTTTGGGATTTGTGACTGCATTTTTTCACTCTGGACCATAAGTGATGATTTAATCTCATTTTTAATAGTGGAGGGCTTTTAAGTTCCTCTTGGTTTAATAGGGAGGTTCTGAAACCCCCCTTTTCAGCAGAATCAGGTTTAAAATTTGCTTTACCCTAAGCAGATTGCATTAGGCACTTTGATGTAGATTGGGGACATCTTTGACTGTCTTTCGGATTGGACATAGCTCTCTGCCCTGCTTTGGCAGCTATCAACGGTATTAAAGTCTCCGGTGGAGAGGGGGCATGTATTAATCCATTTGTGGAATATGAATAATCACTGAGATTACCTTTAAGAGAAGTAGTTTTGCAGCCCTCTTTTTCTGATGGGGCCTGTTGTACCTCCCCTTGACCAGAGGGGTCTTGTCCATCACACTTTGGAGGAGAATTGGAATGATTAGAGACCTACAGGATAGGGAATGAACATTTGAAACTCCTCTGGAATCTCTGTGTGACAGAGAGCTGATCACCCAGAAGAGTGGGCAATCCTGGCACCTCAGGGAAGGAGAGACTGCCACTTCTGTCCACCTGTGCCGACATCCCTAGCCCAAGAGGAAACTGCACAGTGCCTCTGGATACATGAATATAGTAGGAGTCAAGGTACAGGAGCCCTGCAGTCCAAAATGCATCTTTATCTGGTTTAGTCCAAAATGCATCCTACACCCAAATCTCATGGGATTGGAAGACTTAGAGCATCAGAGGGGTGGAAACCCCTGAAAACCACCTAGCTCCAACTGGGCCTCCTGTGCATAGGGACCTAGGAGCAGTAGGGGTAGGACATTTCTGCTTGTGGCTCTCATAGAGAGCTGAAAGTCAGCTGTGGAATGACTTCTGGCCTGAGACCAGTGGTAAATCCAACTTTTCTGCTCTAAGTGACCTGACTGGTGGACTCAGAACAAGCAAAGGCAGAACTCTGCTGGGACCAGGCACTTCCAGTTTCTAGCTTTCTCCTGAAACTCGTCATCCCGGCCCAGAGCTCCCTGCTCCTAGACGCTGTGGGAGAGAGAGCTGATTATCCAGTATTGTGCACAATACTGAGCCTACAAGGAAAAGAGGCTCCCATGTCTTCCCACTGTTACCCACATCTCTGGCCCCAGACAAAAGAGCATAGTGCTTCTGGACCCAGGAATATAGAGGAGTAAAACTGTAGGAGCACCATGTCCCAGACTGTGCCTGGATCTGAAATGAACTGGATGAATAGCTCACTGCACACAAATCCTGAGGGTGGGGGAACTATACTTTCAGAGGAGCGGACACTCCTGGGAAACCAGAGGATACTATTCTATCCCCAAATTCCTGTCTCAAGAGGGAAACACCTTGTGCCTTCTGTGCCCCCACCCGCACAGAAGGACCTAGGAGAAGTATGTGAATTTCCTTCTGGTTCCTGCCCACAGGGAGAGCTGAAAGCCAGTGGACAGGAGAAACTACTCAACTGAGAGCAGTATACTCTGTTCCCATAACTGGCTAAAAGAAATCAGGAAAACAGGTTTACAGCCGTCCTGACACACGAGCATACAGGACTGTCAAGCCACTGTCATAAAGAGCAAGACAAGCTAACTCCAGAGACAACCTGATGGCTAGAGGCAAGAACAGGAACTCAAACAACAGTAATCTAGACTACTTAGGCTCATTCAGAGCCCAAATCTCCCACAAAAGCAAACACTGGATATCCAAACACACCAGAGAAGCAAGATCTAGATTTAAGTTCAAATTTTATCATAACCATGGGGGATGTTAAGAAGTTCATAAACAACTTCCGTAAGAAAATACAGGACAGTAAAAAAATACAGAAGTAAACAGGTAGAATCCCATAAAGAGGGAACAAAAAGGTACCTTAAGAACTACTGGGAAAACAACAAAACAGGAGAAGGAAATGAACAAAACCATCCCGGAATTAAAAATGGAAATAGAAACAATAAAGAAACACAGAAGAAGACAACCCTGAAGATTGAAAACCTAGGAAAGAGACCAGGAGTCACAGATGTTAGAATCACCAACAGTATAAAAGAGATAGCACACATAATCTAATGAGCAGAAGATTCCATAGAAAACATTGACACAACTGTCAAAGATAATGTAAAACCGAAAAAAACTCCTAGCCCAAAACATACAGGAAATCCAGGACACAATGAGAAGATAAAACCTAAAGATAACAGGATGGAAGAGAGTGAAGACTGCCAACATCAAGGGACAGTAATATCTTCAACAAAATTATAAAAGAAAACTTCCATAATCTAAAGGAAGAGATGTCCATAAACGTACACAAAGCCTACCGAACTCGAACTCCAAATAGACTGGAATGGAAAAGGAAATAATCCAATCACATAAAAGTCAAAACACCAAATTCACAAAAGAAATATAAATATTAAAAGCAGTAAAGGGAAAGGTTAAATAACATATAAAGGCAAAGCTGTCAGAATTCCACCAGAATTCTCACCAGAGACTATGAAACCCAGAAGACATTGGACAGATGTCATACAAACACTAAGAGAACATAAAGGCCAGCCCAGGTTACTGTATCTAGCAAAACTCTCAATTAACATAGATGGAGAAACCAAGATATTCCATGACAAAACCAAATTTACACAATATATTTTTACATATCGAGTAAGACAAAGGAAACTAACTGGTAAACCCCAATACAAGGAGTCAGGTAAAATCATAGATAAAGCAAGAAATTAATCTTTTCACAACAAAACAAAGAGAAGCACACAAACGTAAACTAACCTTCAATATGAAAATAAGAGAAAGTTACCATCACTAATCCTTAATATCTCTCAACTTCAATGGACACAATTTTCCACTAAAAATACACAGATTGACAAACTTGATATGTAATGAGGACCCAGCGTTTTAAACTACAGGAAACACACTTCAGAGACAAAGACAGACACTACCTTAGAGTAAAAGGCTGGATAAATACTTTCCAAGCAAATTGCCTGAAGAAGCAAGCTGGAGTAGCGATTCTAATATCATATAAAATCTATTTTCAACCAAAAGTCATTAAAAATCATAAGGAAGGACACTTCATATTCATCAAAGGAAAAATCCACCAAGATGAACTCTAAATCATAAATATCTATGCTCCAAATACAAAGGCACCTACATACATAAAAGAAACCTTACTAAAGCTCAAAGAACATATGGCACCGCAAATAATAATAGCAGGTGATTTCAACGCCCTACTCTCATCATTAGACCGATCAGGGAAACAGAAATTAAACAGAGACATAGACAGATTAACAGAAGTTATAAACCAAATGGACTTAACAGATATTTTAGAACATTCTATCATAAAACAAAAGGATATAACTTCTCACCACTTCATGGCACTTTCTCTAAAATTGATCATATAATCAATCAAAAACCAGGCCTAAAAGAATATGGAAAGATAATAATAATCCAATGAATCCTACCAGACTCCATGGGCTAAAACTGTTCTTCAATAACAATTAGGAAAGAACACACACATATACATGGAAGTTGAACAATGCTCTACTCCATGATAACTTGGTCAAGGAAGAAATGAAGAAAGAAATTAAAGACTTCTTAGAATTTCATGAAAATTAAGGTACAATATACCCAAACTTTTGGGACTAATATAAGCTATACTAAAAGGAAAGCTCATATCTCTGAGTGCCTGCATATAGAAACAGGGGAGAGCATACAGCAGCAGCTTGACAGCACACCTAAAACTCTAGAACAAAAAGAAGCAAATATTCACAGGTGTAGTAGAAGGCAGGAAATAATCAAACTCAGAGCTGAAATCAACCAAGTAGAAAAAAAGGGGACTATACAAAGAATGAAGAGAACCAAATGCTGGTTCTTTGAGAAAATCAACAGGATACATTAACCCATAGCCAGACTAACCAGAGGGCACACAGAGTGTTTCCAAAATAACAAAATCATAAACGGAAAGGGAGAAATAACAGCAGAATCAGAGCAAATTATAAAATTTATCGGGGGTTGAGAATTTAGCTCAATGGTAGAGCACTTCTGTAGCAAGCACAAGGACCTGGGTTCGGTCCCCAGCTCTGAAAAAATAATTTAAAAAAAAGTTATCAGATTGTCCTACAAATGCCCATATTCAAGAAAACTTGAAAATATGGAGAAAAAGTACAATTTTCTCGACAAATTCCAGGTACCAAAGCTAAATCAGGAACAGAAAAACCGTTTAAACAACCAATAACTGTTAAGAAATACAAGCAATCATTAAAAGCCTCCCAACATAAAAGGAGTCCAAGATCAGATGGGTTTAGTTCAGAAATCTATCCAATATTCATAGAACATTTCATACCAATACTGTCCAAACTATACAACAAATTTGAAACAGGTGGAGCACTACCGAATTCCTTTTATGAAGCCACAATTACTCTTATACATAAACCACACAAAGACCCAACAAAAAAGAAAACTTCAGAGCAATTTCCGTTATGAATATTGGTGCAAAAATACTCGATAAAGTCTTGCAAACTGAGTCCAAGAACACATCAAAAAATCATCCATCATGATCATGTAGGTTTTATCCCAGGCATGCAGGGATGGTTTTGTATATAGAAACCATCAACATAATCCACTATATAATCACACTCAAAGATAAAAACCCAATGATCCTTTCATTACATGCTGAGAAAACATTTGAAAAAATTTAAAACTACTTCATGATAAAAGTCCTGGAAATTATAGGGACATAAGGACCGTTCCTAATCATATACAGCAAACCAGTAGCTAACATTAAATTAAATGGAGAGAAACATGAAGCAATCCCACTAAAATCAGGGACATGACAAGGCTGTCCACTCTCTCACAATTTATACAATGTAATTCACGATGTCTTAGCCAGAGGAAGCAAACAACAAAAGGAAGTCAAAGGTATATAGACTGGCAAGGAAGAAATAAAAATAGCACTGTTTGTAGATGATATGATAGTATATTTAGTGACCTCAAAAGTTTCACAAGATAATTCCTGAGCCTGATAAACAATTTTAGCAAAGTGGCTGGGTATAAAAGTAACTCTACACAAAAGCTAAACTAGCAGAGCAAGAAACTAGGCATATGACAACCTTCACAATAGCCCCAAATAATATAAATATCTCAAGGTGACTTTATCCAAGCAAGTAAAAGATATGAGCATATGAGCAGAACCACAAGTCTCTGCAGAAAGTGAAGGAGATTTCAGAAGATGGAAAGATCTCCCATGCTCATGAACTGGCAGGAATAATATAGTAAAAATGGCCATTATACCAAAAGCAACCTACAAATTAATTCCAATCCCCATCAAAATTCCAATCCAATTCTTCGTAGAGTTAGACAGTACAATTCATTATTTCATCTGGAATAACAAAAAACACAGAATAGCTAAAACTATCATCAACAATAAAAGGACTTCCTTGGGAATCACTATCCCTGAACTCTAGTATTACAGAGCAACAGTGATAAAAACTGTATGGCATTGAGACAGAGCCAGGCAAATCAACCAGTAGAATAGAATTGAAGACCCAGAACTTAAACCATACTCCCATGGTCACTTAATTTTTGAGAAAGAGCCAAAACCATCCAATGGAAAAAAAGATAGCATTTTCAGCAAGTGGTGCTGGTTCAACTGGAGGTCAGTATGTAGAAGAAGGCAAATTGGCCCACTCTTACTGCCCTGTAAAAAGCTAAAGTCCAACTGGATCAAGGACCTCCACTTCAAACCAGATAAACTCAAACTAACAGAAGAAAAAGTGGGGAAGCATCTGGAACACATGGGCACTTTAGAAAATTTCCTGAACAAAACACCAAAGGCTCATGTTCTAAGATCAAGAATCAACAAATGCCATCTCATAAAACCGCAAAGCTTCTGTAAGGCAGAAGACACTGTTCTTAGGACAAAATGGCAACCAACAGATAGAAAAAAGATCTTTACCAATCCTACAACAGATAGAAGGGTAATATCCAAAATATGCAAAGAAAACAAGAAGTTAGACTGCAGGAGACAAATAACCCTATTGAAAAATGGGGTTCAGAGCAAAACAAAGAATTCACAGCTGAAGAATATCGAATGTCAGTGAAACACCTAAAGAAATATTCAACATCTTTACACACAAGGGAAATGCAAATCAAAACAACACTGAGATTTCACCTCAAACCAGTTAGAATGGCTACGATCAAAAACTCAGGTGACAGAAGATGCTGGCGAGGATGTGGAGAAAGAGGAACACTCCTCCATTGTTGGTGGGACTGCAGACTGGTAAAACCATTCTGGAAATCAGTCTGGATGTTCCTCCGAAAATTGGACATTGAACTACCTAAGATACCAGCTATACCTCTCTCGGGCATATACCCAAAAGATGTACCTTCATATAACAAAGACACATGCTCCACTATTTTCATAGCAGCCTTATTTATAATAGCCAGAAGCTAAGAACCAAGATGCATTCAACAGAGAAATGGATACAGAAAATGTGGTACATCTACACAATGGAATATTACTCAGCTGTCAAAAACAATGTCTTTATGAAATTCATAGGCAAATGAATGGAACTGGAAATATCATCCTGAGTGAGGTAATCCAATCACAGAATCACATACATGGTATGCACTCATTGATAAGTGCTATTGGCTCAAATTCTCGAATTACCCTAGATGCACAGAACCAAAATGTGAATGCTTCACTCCTTCTTTAAAAGGGGATCAAGAATACCCTTGTCAGGGAATAGGGAAGCAAATTGTAGAACAGAGGCCGAAGGAACACCCACTCAGAGCCTGCCCCACATGGGGCCCATACATATACAGCCAGCAAACTAGGTAAAAAGGATGAATCAATGAAATGCAGGCTGATAGGAACCAATGTAGATCTCTCCTGAGAGACACAGCCAGAATACAGCAAATACTTAGGCAAATGTCAGCAGCAAACCACTGTACTGAGAATGCGACCCCTGCTAAAGGAATCAGAGCAAGGCCTGAAAGAGTTAATGGTCTTGAGACCCCATCTGAACAAAAATGCCAACCAAACCTAGGTTCAACCGACTAAGCCACTACCCAAGCCTATACATGAACTGACCTGAACTCCAAATTCACAGGTATCAATGAATGCCTATTAGGGGCACCAGTGGAAGGGGAAGTCTTTGGTTCTCCCAAGAATGAACCCCCAGTGAATGGCATTTTTGGGAGAAGGGCAGTAATGTGTGGGTGGATCGGGAGAGGAAAACCCCTATAGAAGGGGAGAGGGAGGGGCTAGGAAAATGTTAACGGGGAAACTTGGAAGGGGAATAACATTTGAAATGGAAATAAGAAATACTCAATTTAATAAAGATGGAAGAAAAAAAGATACTCCCTCTGGAAGAGGAGAATGTATGATTTTCCTTTCAGGATCTGTGGGAGGAATTTTGGACACCTGGGCAAATGTGGAATAACCCTATAGAACATTGGAACCATTTGGTTATTTCCGGAAAGTCCTGGGTGGGTAGGAACATCTTGGGGAAAAATGGGAGATCCAAGTTCTCCATGTCTAGATAGGGAAGGATGTTGGCAACCTGGAATGTGTGGGGAAAGTACCTGTCCCAATTTGTCAGTATAAGAGTCAGCAAAAGGTGGCCCAGGCACAGTGTGATATTCTTTGAGTCTTTCACTATTCTCTCCAGTATTGTGTTTTGTAGATGTTACAGGCACTCTGGCTACCAACTCGTCCTAGTCCACATGTTCCTCAATCCCAGTAGACATAACCCGCTTTTCTTTTCTTTACTTTTTTTTTTTCATCTTCCCAAGAACCAAGAATGGGAACTTAGATGAGGCCACTCTTTTTCGGGTAGCAGGATGTAAAGCAGATCTTCTGATATCCCTAGTCAGTGGGTTTCTCAGTGATCTGCTATCCTTGGTCAGTGTATTACTCATGCCCTCAGAAACCCTCAGAGTAAGTGGAACTGTCCATTTCTTCTTCTCTGTCAGTTCCCTTCTGGAGTGTAGGTCCCTCTTATTGACTGAAGCCTTTATATGATCTTTGAGTTTCTGCAGGTTTTCTGTAACATGAGCATCAGGTTTTTTGAATCTCTGATCTTCATAGGGTTTTGGGCATCTGAACTTGTCCCGAGCCCTTCTAAGTAGTCCGGGAGGTGCAAAGTCGCTCGGGTCTCTGGTGTTCAATTGCTTCCCCCACTGTGGTAGGAAGTTATAATCCACTTGGGGGACACCGAAGGTCTTCCAGGCTGTGGAGGCTGGGAACCCTTAAAATGCTTCCCCCATTGGAGTCCGGTGTTATAATCATCTTGGGGGACACTGAATGGGCTTCCAGGCTGTGGAGGCTGGGAATCCTTCAACTGATTCCACTGTTGCACTCAGGTGTTGTTGTCATCTTGGGGGACACTGAAGGGTTCCCAGGCCGTGGAGGCTGAGAAATCGTTGGTGCATGGTCAGAGGGTGAAGTCCGGGATGAGGGTCGCTGGTCTCTCTCCTCACATCTGGTCGTTTAGTCTTTAAGGAAATTGAACAAGAAATGTCGAATGGGCTACTACCATGTGAAGGGGCAGTGAATGTACTTGCCAGTGGTGAGTCATGGTAAGCATCAGTTGAGCTGTATCCTTTGAGTATGTCTCTCTATCTTCCGAGAACTGTGGACAAGTCCGGAAGGCAAAGCAGGGAAATCTCGAGTGACCATTGATCTCCTGAAACAGCCAAAGCTCGAGAGGAGCTGTCCTCGAGTTTGCACAGGGAAGTAGCGAGGTCTGCATGGGGCAGTAGCGAGGTCTGCAAGGGGCAGTCGCGAGGTCTGCACCAGGCAGTCAGGAGCTGCTTCACTTGTCATTTCTGCTTGTAGTAGCGGGGCGATCATCCAAGCTTTCTGAATGAGGAGGAACCCTGTCGAATCTCTTCCTTTGTGTCCAGAGTGCTATCTGCTATTGTGCCCACTGTCAGGGGCCAAGACAAGGGATTCGGGAAGGAGCAACATGAATGGAAAGGGCAAGGGGTGCTTAGGACACTGTGCGGTCAAGCGACACTTACAACACGGTAGATCCCTCTAACCAGAGGCCATCTGTGGTGCAGTGATGTGTCTTGGAGCCTCATAACCGAATGGGAAAGGTTGATCCAGACCCTTGATCCTCAGAGACTGCAGGGACTAGAAAATCACTGGTGGATTTTTTTAGGGAATGAACATGTGATAGGATTTGTATAGAGCATTGAATGCATGGGATTGATATTAGAATTCCACTTGAGTTCCAGATATTACTGTGATGCTTCTGCCTTGATGTATCACTATTTTTTCTTGTCCCAAAGCTCTTAATATTCTTTCCGTGATGATATTTTTGAAATACTGAGTATGCTACACAATGGAAAGTATTTTCTCTAATCACATATATTGAAATTCTAAATATGTCTTGATATCGTATGCAGTTGCCTTTATTATTACTATTATTAACAATTGTATTTCTTTGCATTTCAAATATTGCCCCCTTTCCGGTCCGCCTCTATAATCCCCACCACCACATACTCTTCCTCTTTGTCTCTAAGAGCGTGCGTCCCCAACACCCCCAGTCGTTCTTACCTCACCCCTCTAGATTCGCTCTTCTCTGGGACATCAAGCTACCAAATACCAACTGCTTCCCCTTCCACTGATGTGAGATGAGGCAATTCTCTGCTACATATGTAGGGTACCAGAACATGTATATTCAATGGTTGGTGGTTAGGTCAATGGGTTCCCTGAGGGGTCTGATTAATTGATATCGTTGTTCTATCACTAATAACAATCCCCTTCAGCCCCTTCACCTACATCTTCCATTGGGATCTCTAGGTTCAGTTCAATGGTTAGCTGTGAATATCTGCATCTGTCTCAGTCAGGTGTTGGCAAAGCCTCTCACAGGACAGCCACACCAGACTCCTGTTTGCAAGCACATATCAGCAGCAGCAACAGTGTCCAGGTTGGTGTCTGCAGATCTCTGGATGGCCTTTCTTTCAGCCTCTGCCCCACTTTCCCCTCTGCATTTCCATTAGACAGGGATAACTCTGAATATATGTGAGATGGGTGAGTGGTCCCATCCTTACACTGGGGGCCATGTCTATCTACTGGAGGTGGTGTCTTCAGGTTAATTTCAGTGTTATTGTTGATGTTGGCCAATGTCATCAGTATTGGGTCCAGGGAACCTGTCGCATTCCTAGTATCTGGTTTATCCTAGAGGTTACCCCCATCCTCAACTGTTCCTTCTCTCTATACTCATTTTCCTGGTCCTCTGTTTTTTTCCCTGTTTCTTCCAACATCTTATCATGCTCTCCTATTTTTCTATTTCACTCCCCTCTCCCACACAGGGTCCTTCCTCCATCTGACTCCCATGAAAATTTTCTTCCCCCTTCTAATTGTTAATGAAGCAATCCCCCTTTGTCCTTTCTTGTTAAGCTTCAGAGTGCATATGAGTTTATGGTGGATATTATGAGCTCTTGGGCTAATATTCACTTACTAGTGAGGGCATGCTATGTGCATTTATTTGTGTTTTTGTTATGTCACTCAGGATTATATTTTATAGTTTCATCCATTTCCCTATGAATTTCATGAAGTCATTCTTTTTAATAGCTGCATACCACACCATTGTGAAGTGTACCACATTATATCAATCTGTTCCTCTTTTGAGGGACATCTGAGTTCTTTCCAGCTTCTGTCTGTTATAAATAAGGCTGCTCTGAACATAGTGGAGCATGTGTCCTTGTTGTAGGTTGGAGCAAGTTTTGGGTATATGCCATCCAATGGTACAGCTGGATCCTCAGGTAGTAAATACTATGTTCAATTTTCTGAAGAAGCTCCAGCCTGGATTCCAGGGTGATTTTAAGAGCTTGTAATTTCCACAGTGAAAGAGTGTTCCTTTCTCTCCACATCCTTGACAGAGTCTGTTGTCACCTGACTTTTTTGACTTAGCCATTCTGACTGGTATGAGGTAGAATTTCAGGATTGTTTTGATTTGCATTTCCCCAATGAGTAAGGATGTTGAACATTTTTAGGTGCTTCTCATCCATTCAATATTCGTCAGTTGAGAATTTTTGTTTAGAACTGTAGCCCAGTATTAAATAGTGTTATTTGATTCTCCAGAGGATAGCTTATTGAGTTTTTTGTATATATTGGATATTAGCACTCCATCGGATATAGGATTGGTAAAGATCTTTTCCCAATCTGTTAGTTGCTGTATGGAAGTAATAATAGTGTTCTTTGCCTTAGAGAAACTTTGAAATTTTATGAAGTTTCATTTTTCAATTTTTGATCTTAGAACAAAAGCCTTTGGTGTTCTATTGAGGAAATTTTCCCCAGTACCAATCTGTTCGAGGCTTTCCCCTGCTTTTCACCAATTAGTTTCAGTGTATCTGGTTTTATGTGGAGTTCTTAAACCCAGTTTTACTTGAGCTTTGTACAAGGAGATAAGAATGGATTGATTTGCATTCTTCTACCTTCTGCCCTTCAGTTGAAACAGCACAATTTTTAAAAAATGCTATCTTTTTTTCCACTGTATGGTTTTAGATCCTTTGTTAATTATCAAGTGGCCATAGCTGTGTGGGTTCATTTCTGGGTCTTACATTCTATTCCATTGTTATACCTGACTGTCTCAATACCAATACAATACAGTTTTTCCTCACCATTGCTCTGTAATACAACTTGAGCTCAGGGATGGCGATTTCCCCAAATGATTTTATTTTTCAGCATAGTTTTCTCTATCCTGGGATTTTTTTTATTCCATATAAATTTGCAAACTGCCATTTTTACGTCTGTGAAGAAATCAGTTGTAATGTTGATGGAGATTGCATTGAATCTGTAGGTTGCTTTTGGCAAGATGGCCATTTTTACAATATTAAACCTGCCAATACATGAACATGGGAGATCTTTCTAAATTCTGAGATTTTCTTCAATTTATTTTTTTCGGACAGTTGTGTTCTTGTCATGTATATCTTTTACTTGCTTGTTTAGAGTCACACAGAGGTATTTTATAAGCTGTTTCACTATTGTCAAGGATGTCATTTCTGTAATTTCTTTCTCAGCCTATTTCTCTTTTGAGCAGAGGCAGGATACTGATTTGTTTGAATCAATTTTAAACTCTTCCACTCTGCTATAGTTGTTTATCTGGCTTAGAAATTCACTGGTGGAAATTGTCGGGTCACAACATCTGCATATAGTGACATTTTGAAAATTTCCTTTGCAATATGTATCCCTTTACATCCATTTGTTTTCTGTTTACTCTGGCTAGGGATTTGAATACTATATTGAAAAGTTAGGGAGAGAGTGGTTATCATTGTCTAGTTCCTGATTGTAGTGGGATTGCATTAAGTTTTTCTCCATTTAGTTTGATATTGGCCTCTGGTTTGCTGTATATTGCTTTTATTGAGTTCAGTATGGTCCTTGAATTTCTGATCTTTCCAAGACTTGTAACATGAAGGGCTACGTTCTGTAAAATGCTTTCTCAGCATCTAATGAAATGATTGCTTGTTTTGTTTTCTTTGAATTTGTTTTTATAGTGGGATTAGTTTGACTAGTGATCAGGTTCTGTATATTGAACCATCCCTGTATCTCTGGGGTGAAGCCTACTTGATCATGATGGATCATTGTTTTCATGTGTTCTTGGATTTGACTTGCAAGAAATTTACTGAGAATTTTTGCAGGGATATTCATGAATAAATTGGCCTGAAATTCTCTTTCTTTTTTGGGTCTTTGTTTGCTTTAGTTGTAAGCATAATTGTGGCATCAGAGAAAGAATTGTGTAGTGTTCCTTCTATTTCAAGTTTGTGGAATAGTTTGGAGAATATTGGTATTAGGTATTCTATAAAGGTCTGAGAGAATTCTGTACTAAACCTTTCTGGTCCTGGGATCTTTTGGTTGGGAGACATTTAATGACTGCTTCTACTACTTTACAAGTTATGGGAGAATTTAGGTGGTTTATCTGATTCTGATTCAACTTTGGTACCTTATATCTCTCTAGAAATTTATCCATTGAATCCTTACTTTCCCACTTGTTAAGTATAGGCTTTTATAGAAGGATCTGATAATTTTTTGAGTTTCCTCACTTTCTTTGGTTATATCTCTATTTCATTTCTGACTTTGTTATTTTTAATTTGAATATAAGGGATTTACCTATTTCTGGATTTTTCAAAGAGCCAGCTCCTGGTTTTGTTGATTCTTTATATAATTCCTTTCATTTCTACTTGGTTGATTTCAGTCCTGAGTTTGATTATTTCCTGCTGTCTAGTCTTTGGATTTTTATTGGTTCTGAGATTTCAGGTGTTCTGTCAAACTGCTAGTGTATCATAGCTTCTGTTTGTTTGTGGAGGCTCTCAGAGCTATGAGTTTTCCTCTTGCATTGCTTTTTTGTATTCCCAAGTTATGCCTTCATTTTCATTAAAATCTGAAATGTCTTTAATTTTTTTCTTTATTTCTTCCTTGAACAAGTTCTCATCGAGTAAATCATTCTTCAGCTACCATGTATATGTGGGACTATGGTTGTTCTTATTGTTATTGAATACCTTTCTTAGTCTGTAGTGATCTCATAGGATGCATGGGATTAATTCAAACTTCTTGTATCTCTTGAGGCCTGTTTTATGATGGATCAGATTGTCAGTTTTTGAGAAGGTACCATGTAAGACTGAGAAGAAAGTGTCAGGACCATAACAGGACAAGCTAATAACTAGCAGGTGATCATCCTGAGATACACAGCTTCGGATTATTTTATAATCTACAACTGGTTATCCCTTATTAAGCAAAGTTGTAAGGGATTCATTTTGGGAAAGTTTACGCTATTAAATGCTATTCCTGTTGTTATTATTAGACATATATAACAATCATTGAGTAATAGCACACCCCTTTGGAGCAGATCTCTGCAGTCATACGAAGTTTTACTGTCCCGTAGTGATACTATACAGGCAAATAGATGAATTCTTTAGTCTTAATAATGATTCTACAATAATTCCTAAAATTATATCAATGGTTATTAATCTCTATTATAGTGGGACTGCTATAAGTCTCTTTATTTTTTTTCTTTTTCTTTTTTTCAGAGCTGGGACTGAACCCAGGGCCTTGCGCTCGCTAGGCAAGTGCTCTACCACTGAGCTAAATCCCGAACCCGTATAAGTCCCTTTCTAATAGTCAAAATTGCAGTGACAATTCTGCCGGTGTCCCTAGTGTCAACAGTTAATTTTTCTGAGATAGTAAACAGACTTTCTCCTACTAAGAACACATTCTAAGATGTTGCAATACAGTTATCAAGAGTCATAAAAAGAAAACAAACGATTTGTTGCAGGTGCAAGGACAGAGGATAAGATATTAACTGGGTTTATCTATATATAACTTCACTAACAACTATGGTTTTGGATCTTCAGTGAGCCTGTGGAGCTGACACAGGTGATGAATGTTTTGCCAGATAATTACTCTTGATGGATATTGATGTAAAAATTCTCGGTTGTAAATTATGTGTCACTTTATGCTTTGATCTTTCATATGAACTTGTGATGAACATTGTAAAACAGGATCATATATTCTTAAAGATGTTTAAGTTCTGAGGAGAAAGAGAAGACACACAGAAGGACTGAGAGAGAAGGACTGAACTGGAAGGACAGAGATAGGTGGACTGACCTGTAGATGGACAGAGCTGAAAAGTCAGCTTTGAGTTAAGGAGAACTGAGCTTAGTAGAACTGAGCCAAAAATATCTGGGCTGAGAAGAAATGTAGAGAGGAATAATGTAGATACTATAAGTAACGTAAGAGGGCAATCTGCAGAATGCAGAGGAGAAGAGGAAAAGAGAAGAAGCTGGAAAGAACAGAAGGTGCAGGCAGGTTTCTCCTTACCATGGGACAGAACAGGTCATTTCTTAATAGCAATGCAGGCTTACTCTTATCAAAAGGAACAAGGCTTTTCTCTTACACACTTGGGTTAAATTCACTTAGCATTAAAAGGGTCGAAGTGATTTTTTTCTTTATGTAATAAAGATTGGACCTCATCTTTCTGCACTGGTGCTTGGTCTCTTGCTCCCTATGCATATGAAAGTAAGGATGTCTGTTTAAGTATGTAATTACAAGAATGAATGCACATGTGGGTGTGTAAGAGTATAATTGTGAGAATGTGTGTAAGTTGGACCCAGCTGATTTTGAGTGGAAATATATAAATGCACGTTTATGGAATTCAGGTGTAAAATTACATGTTTATGCATATTTGGCTATGTAAAATACTGACATCATTTGTTATTCAAATATACTAACAATATGTCTATACTTACCTTCATTAATATTTAAACTACTCTTGAAGAAATTTTAATGGATTATATCAAAATTTGTTTATAGGAATGGTACATCAAATACTTCTGTTAATAGTCAAAATCAGGAAATTCTTCCTATATTTATGCATTTTGGTATTTGAATATGGAAGAAACTGAATGATCTTAGATTTTGTAATAATGTTTATAAATCATTTATTCTTAATGTTTGTTGAAAGAAGGAAGTTATCAACGAATACATATATACATTGTGCCACCCATTACAAAAGCAATGTGCCACACCTTTGTAACATAAATAGAGCAAATTAAATATATAATTTATGAACTAAAGGTGAGCAATCATGTACAAAAGCAAAATATATCATAGAGTCTACCTACATTTGGAGTTAAGAGATGATTCATGCTTCCGTGTATTTCTTTCTAGACATCTAAAGAGATAAAATTAGTGTGGAAAAAGCTAAAACTGCAATTAGTGTACTTCATGTAGTATACATATTTAAACAATGTTTTTGAAAAAATATACAGTACATATTTTCAAGGTTACATATACAGCACATACAAAAATTCAGTGTCCATAAATTATCAATAAAACTCAAGCTACTTTCTCTGGTCTTATTGTATTTGAATTGTCAAAGATATACATGTATGTATGTATGTATACTCAAACAGGCATACTCACAGACAAACAAACAAACACACACAATACTTCTAAAATTTTAAAACAAATTTGTAAATAATAGTCTTTCAGACAAAACTAATGAAAAAGGATGTACTAAATTTCCAGTGTAATGTACTGTCAAAAGTGTACTATCTAGCATATAAAACTTTACCTTATAATTTTTAAAAAAATCGTACGGGGCCAATATATGTAATCAGATCCCATTTGGACTTATTACTCAGAGTTAAAGTAGAAATTGAAATGGAGTGGGAAAAATATTAAATAACAAGATTTAGCTATGCTCTTTCAATTATACAAAAAAATCTGAGAAACAGTGAAATGACACAACATGTAAAATTGCTTTCTATTAAGCATTGATATCTAAGTTTAGTCTTCATAATCTATATAAAAGAGAGAACTAAATCTCACAAGATTTTTCCGGGCTTAAATACAATTTTCTTGGCTTGAGAATATACCCAGAACCAGTCAATACAATTAAAATGGATAGATGTTGTGTTACAACAAATAAAACACATTTTGATTATTTATTCAGTATAAATTTATTTTTGTAGCATTTCTTCCTATGTTTCTGTTGGATATTATATAAATCCTCACTTTGGTGTGGTCAGTGCTTAAATTTAACTGAACATGACTGAATATGTCAATATAGTAGAAATGGATTGTTGGGGCAGAGAATACCTTTGGGTTAAACCTGGTTATAATGAAATGGTGGTGACAGTGAGCACAACCAAATAGAAGGAAAGAAACTGTGGCTTCAGGTAGAGGAGTCATTATCAGATTTCACTTTGTTGTGTTGGAAGAATTGTTCCGTGATATCATTAGATTGTGCAGTGAACAGGCCTTTTCTTTATTCCTGTAATGAAAGCAAAAATTTGTGGCTTTCAGTTCCTTCAGAGAGCTTGCTACGTGTGTAGATCAATCAGCAACTTGGGACGAGGGATTTAGGTGTGCAAAATATATTTTTCATTCTGAATTTCTTCTAGGTACTTTAGGGAGCTAACTTCATAAGATTTGGAATATAATCAGACAAGAGCTTGTTAAAGATGTAGAAAAGCACGGGGTGTGGTGGCACAGGCCTTTAAGCTTAGCACTGGGGAGCAGAAGAAGGCAGAACTCTAAGTTCAAGGCCAGCTTGGTCTACAGAGAGAGAGAGAAAGAGAGAGAGAAAGAGAGAGAAAGAGAGAGAGAGAGAGAGAGAGAGAGAGAGAGAGAGAGAGAGAGAATAGGTGAAAGAGAGAGAGAGTTCTGGTACTGCCAGGGATATAAAAGAAACAGTGTCACAAAAATGTTCAAGAAAAAGTTCTGTATTATACAGAGAAAATTCTCATTTTATTTTAATAAGATGTTAATAATTCTTTCTTGATTCTAATGAAATCTCTTAGCTATAAAATAATGTGAAGGCAACGAAAATGTAAGAAAAGATGTTTTACATCACTATTCCCCTTAAACTATAAGTTGAATTTTTACTAAATAAACCTATGTAAATACACTTTGAAGGCTTTTCTGTGATTAGCTAAAGGGCTTTTACATTGTGAATTAAGAATGATGGATTTCATGCCAATCTTGAATTGTCATCACTAAGGTGTAGAAGCATATTAATCATACAAAATCATATATAAAATTTTGCACAATAAAGAATGATACCCTTTAATTGGTTTTCCTCTAATGTCAACACCTTCTTTTTGTTGGAGTGAAGATTGGATGATTTGAACTAATTTTGTGAGAAATACCACCTGCTTTCAGAAGATAAGTAACAGAGAAAGATGAGGAAAAACATATGCTAAGGAACAATGAACTGGGATAGAGTATTCTATGTAATACATAGAACAATAAATTTGACCCATCTGTTACTGGTAAGGTGGGGACTTCATTACGCATATCTATGTACTTAAAAATGTTTTCTTTTCCTTCTTAAGTTTGTATGGTTGCTATGAAAACTATGGGTTTTGTGTTAAGATCTTTGCATATTTAATGATAGTTTTGAAATATTAGTGTTATAATCAAAAGCCGTGCTTTGTACATACTTTTTAAGCAACAAAAAAGTGAAGTGTCTGCTTGGGTTTTATGAAGAAAGTTACTATGTTAAACATGAATTAATTTTTCTGACATATACGTTCTCTTCATATACCATGATTGTTGATGAAACCTTAGCACATAGGAATGAATAGTAACAATCTTAGTATAGTTTCAGTTTTTTATTGTACCTTGTTTGCCATGTGCCTTTCTATTAAAATGCTATCACTTTTTCTAAGTCTCTTAATTTAACTGGAGAGGTTTGCAATATCTCCTAGTCTGTTGGTTATTCATATAATTCGTCTTTGTTGTTGTTATTCAATTTTATGACAGTAATTTCTTAATATTCTTTATTTTGAAGGTAATATATATATATATACATATATATATTCAAAATAGTTTATAAAAAGATTACAGTTTTAGTGGAAATATAACTTGGTGATGAACAATTTTATAAGCATTCTCTAAATTATTGAATATTCTACATTTTATTATATTATATACTATATATAATATTAAAATATTATAAATACCACATCCTTTATTAACTTTAACACACACTGCTCCAGTTAATATAAACACAAATATGTTCGTCATTTTTATCTTTGAAAATTTTTTCTTAGTTTGTCAGTAATTAATCTTGACTTTTCTATCTGAGCTTTCTCATCGTTTTTCAAAAATAAATCTATTGCTGTTTTATTGAGAATCATAATGAATGTTCATTGATACATAGATACATAAGAATGTGACAATATACACAATGGTACTTCATTCTCCCCTAGGAAAACTAAACCGAGTAAGGTAACAAAGACTCAGAAAGGCAAATACCATGTGTTCTTTTTCATAGAGATGAAAGAATCTCCTTTTAATATACTTGTATTTATGTGAAGCTGTGGGTGGTTTGAGTTCATTTAACTGGTATACGTCGCAGAGATTAGAGAGTAGGGTTTTAAACAGTGTGGTATGGAAGATATTGAGCCTGTGGGATATGAATCTAGAAGTAAGAATAATGAAGAGAGACTAGTATAAGTGGTGAGGGACATAGGGCAGGCGGAAACAAAGAACTGAGGAAGCGAGGATGAGGGTGAATGTCTACAAACATAACATATGGCAACCTGTTACTTTATAGGTTATGTTAAAATAAATATTAAAATTTAAAACTAATACCATAATGTTTAATGCTATAAACATCATGTTTGAGGAAAAATGCCAGCAAGTGATATCAGAATGAAAACAATATATTTATCTTATTTGATCTTAGTCATATTATCCATAATTACTTGTTAAAAACATCATTTGTCTGCCAAATTTATGGTACCACTTAAAAATTGCCTGTGATATAATAATTCCTTATCATAGTAGAGAATTTTTATTATTTGGTCAATTTTTAAAATCTGTGATTTGATCTTGTTTTAAGTTTCTTTTTACTTAAATTTGGTCCTCATGACATTCACTCATACTAAATTATAATTTTTAATTTTAACATACTACTTTAAAATATGATCAAGCAGGGTTGTTGAAATTGCTTAATTATAAGTAATATAACCCATAAACTACAGGACATCCAACACAAAGCTCAAAGGTACAAAGAAGATAAACAAGAAGAATGGCCCAAGTGCATAAGATTGACTCTCACTTAGAATGGGGAATAAAATAGTTTAGGAGGCCGATTGAGGAAAGGAACTAGATGAGAGATGGAAGGAAGAGGAGAATGGATCCTGTGTGTGAAGGGACAGGAGATATGACCCGATAGTCATGAGAAAGAAAGGAAATCTTGAACTTTAAGAGATGAGGAGGTGGGAGAAACTTCCAGGAAGAGAAAGAGACCTGGTATAATGGAGGTACCCAGGAATCAATGGGGTGACTTAAGCTGTGACTTACATTGGTGATATGAAACATTAAGAGGCCAAATCCCATTGACTGGAAAGACCAGCAATGGAGGGATAAAGACACAAATACACCCACAAAACCTTCTTCGCAAAATTTTTCAAGCCTAAAAGAAAATCTGAACCGCATTCTAAAGTCCATATTGTCCTTTGCTTTACTGATGGCTGGTAATTTTTGCTTAAATTAAGGATTTGAGAGATTATCATTTGAAGTAGGTATACAATATTTATACTGTTATATTCATGCTTTAGCTGGGCCAACTTTGTTGCCAATATTATTGCAAAATTTAAAATTGGAAAACAGAATATTTGAGTACACATTCAGTAATATATATAAAGTCTCCTTTCAAAGAATGTACAATAAAAAAATGTAATACAATATTCAGTCACCTAAATGTCTGGAAGGAAAATATTGGACTTTGGGAAACAGAGAAAACCTAGGAACTTGAACTGTATGTCACAGGAATGGAATTGGGAGTGGAATTATTATCCAGAATAATCTCCTTCACCCCATGTTCCTAGATCTTTATACCCATGCCAAGCCCCTGACCAACATTCTCTATTCCGAACATGTACGTACGAATGAAGCAAAGAGAAGTCTCCAGCATTAGAGATATATAGTATTTAAAGGTTTCCAGTGTGTCACAAGAGACACTCTTGGAAAGGGAACCCTCAAATCTGGTCAATGTAAAGAAAGCTGTTCAACAGTTAGATCATGGCAGTTCTCAGTGACATCATCATTAGGTCCTCCCTGAAATATCTCTTGTATCCTGAAGAGCTCTAGCTTTTCTGTGATGTCACAAGTGTCATGGTGACAGCAACTGCCTCTTGGATATTCTTTGAGGACCTCTAGGGTTAACTCATTGACCTCTTATTCTGGCTAAACAGCCATTTGTTAGGGAGATAAAAGAGAAGGAAGCTGGCCTTCTCTCTTTGTATAAAAAAAGGAAGAAATAAATGGTCCATGGGAAAGCTCAGTGAGTCTTGGGTAGGCGTTGAGTGTTGTATCTGAAGAGATAGCCTTGATCTGAGCCTTACACACATGGGAATCCAGAGCTGGGATTCTCTCATTATCATCTGGACTTCCCTGCTTGATATGGTTTCTGGAATTCAGAGAGTTTATATAATCATTTTCTTCATTCCAAAAGTCAGTTGTTGGGAAGGGCACAGTTGTTCTAGTGAGAGCTCATGGCTTTCACTATTTTTGCCCTGAAGAAAAAGGTCCGAAGAAACAAAGGATAGACAAGTATTGTCTCCTCAGCTCAGTGTAAACGCCTCCATGCTTTGGATACCTATAGTGCAGTTTGTGTCTGACACTGATATTTGGGAGAGAAGAGCTTCTAGTTGAGACTTCATCATCTCAGTCTTTCCACTAGTATTACTCTGATTACCATTTCCTGATAGTTAACCTTTAGATTTCTGAGTCAATATGTGTAATTAGCTGACAGATGTCTTTTCTTTAATTTATTTCATTTTTTTTTTAATTTTTAGCAAATTTTATTGCTTTTTTTATTTGGATATTTCTATATTTGAATTTCAAATTTGATTTTCTTTCCCAGTTTCATGTCCATAAGACCCGTAACTAGTCCTCCTAACATTCTTCTATAACCTACCTTAGTGAACCTTGATATTACCTTGAACTGAGAGTTAAACCTAGGTTGGACCACGAACTTCTCCTTCCATTGGTTCCCAACAAGGCCATCCACTGCTAAATATGCAGTTGGACACATAGGTCTGTCCAAGTACAGTCTTTGAATATTGGTTTAGTACCAGAAAGCTCTGGTTCACTGGCATTGTTGTTCTTATGGATTTGAAATCCCCTTAAGCTCTTGTAATTCTTTCTCAAAAACTACCAACAAGAGATCCATTTTTGGTTCACTGGTGCCAGTAGCATTCTCTTCTGTATTTGACTTGCTCAAGCTGTGTCTCTCAGGAAAGATGTACATCTCGTTCCAACTATACATTTGGTGGCTCCTACAGCTATGAGGTTAGGTGGAATTTTCACATGGATTATGTACACCTAGGTCAAGAATGTAGAATCCACAAATGGCAATTCCAAACACCTCCCTCTTGTTCTTATGAACCTATTGAAGTTGAAGTTTCCCTGGACATCAAGCCATTCATCTCCCTGCACATCCTCCTGAATTTTATGTTTGTCCTGAAGTAACAACCATGGTAAAACCTCGAAAACCTTCACGTCTGGCCCTAGAGGAACAGGAAATTAGATCTTAAAGAACTGATGTCTAATGAGACTACTGAAACATATTCTATATTTCATGTTTTCCTTAGCTTTTCTGATGTCTCGAAATTTTTGGATAAACTAAGGATTTGGAAGTTCATCATTGGAAGTAGGTACATAATATTTACATTTTTATATTCAACCTTAGGTGGGACCCTTGGGTTGCCAAAATCATTGCAAAAAAACATGAAATTGGAAAACAGAATTTTTCACTTCACATTCAGGAATATATAAAGTCACCTATCAAGGAATGTACAATGAGAAACTGTAATGAAATATGAATTCAATTAAAGGATTGTAGGGAAAATGCTGGCCTTTGGGAAACAGAGATAACCTAGGATATTGAACTGTATGTCACAGTAATGGACCTGGTAATAAAATTATTATCCAGAGGAATCTCTTCCACTCCATGTTCCGAGATCTTTTCTACCCATGCAAAGCTCCTGATTATCTTTTCCTTTCAGAGCATGTAACCACTAAGGAAATAAAGAGAAGTTTCTAGCTTTAAAGACATGTAGAATGAAAAGGTTTCCATTGTTTCACAGGAGACAAACCTTGCAAGGGCACCCTCGAATCTGGTCATTGAAAGGAAAACACTTTAGCAGGTAGGCCATGGCAATTCTCAGTGACATCACCATTAGGCCTATCTAAAAAAATCTGTTGTATCCTGGAGATCCCTAGTTTCTTCTGTGATGTAACAAGTGTTGTCCTGACAGAAGTTGCCTCTCCAGTAGTCCTTCAGTACCTCTAGGGTTTACTATTTGGCCTCTAATTCAGCATAAACAGCCTTTGGGAAGGAGAAAAAAGAGGATGAAGTGATCAAAGATGGGAAGAAGGAAGCTGGCCTTCTGCTTTGTTATAAAAAAAAAGAAATATGTGGTCCATGGGAAATCTCAGTCATTTCTGGGTAGTGGTTGAGAAGGTTTGCTGAAAAGATAGTATTGATTGGAGCCTTCCAAATATGGTAATCAGGAGATGGGAGCCTCTCAGATGCATCTGGACTTCCCTGCTAGTTATGGTTCCTGGAAGTCGGAGAATTTATATCATTCATGTCTTTTTTCCAAAGCCAAGTGTTGGAAAGGGCACAGTTTTCTTTAAAGCTGATGGTTTTGGTCCTAAGGAAGAAGGGAAAGACAAGTATTGTGTCCTCAGCTCAGAGTAAATTACTCTGTGCTTTGGATTCCTAGAGTGCAGATTGTGTCTGACACTGATATCTGGGAGAGAAAATTGCTTCTATTTGAGATTTCACCATCTTCGTCTTTGAACTAGTATTACTCTGACTACCATTCCCTGACAGTGACCCTTTAGATTTCTGAGTCAAAGGGTGTAATTAATTGGCAGTTTTCTTTTCTTTTATTTCTTTCCTTTTTTTCTTTTTTAGCAAAATATATAGCTTTTTTAAATTTGATATTTCTATATTTACATTACAAATGTTATTCCTTTTCCAATTTCCTGTCTCTAAGATCCCTAACCAGTCCACCTCCCATTCTACTATAATCCCCTTACTACCCCTTTGCATTCCCATGAACTGTGAATCAAATATAGGGAGGACCAAGAGCTTCTACTTCTGTTGGTTCCCAAGAAGGCCATCTGGTACTAAATATGCAGTGGGAGCCATAGGTATGTCCATGTACATTCGTTGAATATTGGTCTAGTACTAGAAAGCTCTGGTTCATTGACATTGCTTTTCTTATGGGTTTGCAAACCCCTTTACCTCTTGTAATCCTTTCTCAAAAGTTATCAACAAGAGTTCCATTTACAAGTAACTGGTTTGCCACAAGCATTCACTTATGTAATTGACATATTCTAGCTGTGTTTCTCAGGAAATGTCTATATCCTCTTCCTGGCAGAATGCACTTCTTAACTTCAACAATCTTATCTTATTTTGGTGGCAGATCTATCTATCTGTCTATCTATCTATCTATCTATCTATCTATCTATCTATCTATCTATCTATCTATCTATCATATATATATTGGCTCCTATGTGAGGTTAGATGGAATTTACCATTGATTCTGCGCATCTAGAACAAGAATGTAGAATCTACAGATGCAAAGGTCCCTCCTGTCCTTATGAACTTATTGAAATTGAGGTTTCAGTTGAACTCAAAACATTTCTTTCCCTGCCCATCCACCTAAGTCTTATGTTTGGCCTGAAAAAAGAATCATTGTAAAATATCCAAAAACCTCAAGTGTGGCCATGGGAACACAAGAAGGAAGATATTGCAGAAATGATATCAAATGGGAATAGAGAAACGAATTGTATAGTACATGTTGTCTTTGATTTACTGATGTATGATAATTTTTGGATAAAATAAGAATTTGGAGTTTATCATTTGAAGTAGGTACAAAATATTTACACTGTTCTCTGCACTCTATACTTCGGCCCTCTTTTTTGCCAAAATCATTACAAAAATGCAATTGTAAAGGAGAATTTTTGAGTACACTTTCAGGAATGAATACAAAGTGCCCTATCTAGGAATGAAGAATTAGAAAATGAAATACAATATTCACTCAATTAAAGGTCTGTATGGAAAATAATGGCCTTTGGGAAACAGAGAAAAACTAGGAAATTGAACTGTATGTCACAGGAATGGCCCAGGGAGCAAAATTATTATCAAGAAGAATCTCCTCCACTCCATCTTCCTAGATCTTTTCTACCCATGCCAAGTCCCGATTAATTTTGTCCATTAAGACCATGTAAACACTAATGCAGCAAAGAGAAGTCTCTAGCGTTAGAGAGATGGAGTACAAAAGATTTCCACTGTGTCATAGGAGACTCTCCTAGAAAGGGCACCGTCAAATCTGGTCAATGTAAGGAAATCTGTTTAGCAGGTAGTCCATGGCAGTTCTCAGTGACATCATCCTTAGTACCCCCGTAATATATCTCTTGTATCCTTGAGAGCCCTATCTTCTTCTGTGTTGTCACAAGTGTTGTCCTGACAGCAACTGCCTCTCAGATATTCATTCCATATATCTATGGTTTACTAATTGGCCTATAATTCAGTGTAAAGAGCCATTTGGGAGGGAGGACAAATAGGATGAAGATATCAGAGATGGGGAGAAGAAAGCTGACCTTCTGTCTTGGTACAAAAAAGGTCCTTGGGAAAGCTCTCTGAGTCCTTAGTAGGTGTTGAGTTGTTTCATGAAGAGATTGTCTTGATCTGAGCCGTCTACAAATGGGAATTAGGAGCTGGGGTCCTCTCAGAAGCATGTGGACTTCCTGCTCTTACAGTTCCTGGAAATCAGAGAGTTTATATCATTAATTTCTTTATCCCAAAACCCAAGTTTGGGAAGGTCACAGTTGTTTTCCTGACAGCTCATGGCTTTTATTCTTTTTGCCCAGAAGAAAAATGTCCTAAGGAAGAAGTGAAAGACAAGTACTATGTCCTCATCTCAGGGTAAACTCCTCCACGCTTTGGATTCCTATAGTTCAGTTTGTGTCTGACACTGATATCTGGGAGAGAGAAGTGCTTCTAGTCGACTCTTAATCATATCAGTCTTTTCACCATTATTATTCTGATTACCATTCCCTGACAGTTACTCATTATATTTCTGAAACAATAGGTGAGAATGGCTAGCAGTTTCTTTTTTCATTTCTTCCATTTTTTTAGTAAATTTTTGCTTATTTTATTGGCTATTTCTATATTTACATTTCAAATGCTATTTTCTTTCCAAATTTCCTCTCCATAAGGTCGTAACTGGACCGACTCCCCTTCTTTTACAACCCTCCTTACTGCACCTTGACATTTCCTTGAACTGGGAACCAAACCTGAGAAGGACCAAGGGCTTCTACATCCATTGGTGCCCAAGGAATCCATCCTCTGCCACATATGCTGTTGGAGCCATAGGACTTTCCATGGGCAGATTTTGAATATTGGTTTAGTGTCAGAAAGCTCTGGTTTGTTGGAATAGTTGTTTTTATGGGGTTGAAAGTCCCTTCAGCTCTTGTAATCCTTTCTAAATATCTGCCAAGAAGAGACATGCTTTCTGTTCACCAGTTTACCACTAACATTCACTTCTGTATTTAACATGCTCTAACTATGACTCTCTGGAAAGATCTTTCTCCAGTTCTTGGCAGCATGCACCTCTTACCTTCATCAATCTTATGTAATTTTGGTGTCTCCTACACCTATGAGGTTTGGTGGAATTTTAACATGGATTATGCACAACTGGGTCAAGAATGTAGAATCCACAAATGACAATGCCAAATAGATGCCATTCTCTACTTATGAAACTATTGAAGTTAAGTTTTCCCTGGACCTCAAGACATTCCTCTCACTGTCCATCCTCCTGAACCTTATGTTTGGCCTGAACAAAGAATCAGGTTAAAAAACCCTCAACCCTCATGTCAGAACCTTGGAAATAAGGAAGGGAGATATTAGAGATCTGATTATCTTTTGGGACTACAGAACCACATTCTAGAGTTGATATTGTCCTTTGCTTTACTGATGTCTGTGATTATTGGATAAAATAAGGATTTGGGAGTTTATCATTTGAAGTAGGTACACAATATTTACACTGTTATATTCACTTTATCATTGGGCCAAAATCATTGCAAAAAATGGAATTTTAAAACAGAATTTTTGAGTAAACATTCAGGAATATTTATAAAGTTCCCTATCAAGGAATGTACAATAAGAAATTGAAACAAAATATTCATTCAATTAAAGGTCTGTAGGGAGAATACTGGCCTTTGGGAAACAGAGAAAACCTACAAAATTTTTATGTATTTCACAGGAATGAACCTGGGAAAAAATTATTATCTAGAAGAATCTCCAGCACTCCATTTTCTTAAATCGTTTATACATATGCCAAACCCATGGCTAACTTTCCCCATTCAAAGCATGTAACCACTAATGAAGAAAAGAGATTTCAACAGTTTTAGAATGATGGACTATGTAAAGGTTTCCACTGTGTCACAGGAGACGTACCTGGAAAGGGCACTCAAAATCTGGTCAATGTAGGGAAATCTGTTTAGCAGGTAGGACATGGCAGTTCACAGTGACATCATGATTTGGCCCTACTGCAAGTATCTCTTGTAACCTGGACTCCCTAGCTGCTTCTGTGACATCACAAGTGTTGTTGTGGCTGCAACTGCCTCTCTGATATTCTTGCAGTACCTCTAGGGTTTAATAATTGACCTCTAATTCACGGTAAACAGCCATATGGGAGGGAGAACAAAGAGGATAAAGATTTCAGTGATGTGGAGAAGGAAGCTGGCCTTCTATCTTTGTATAAAAAAAGGAAGATGTACATCATCCTTGGGATAGCTCAGAGTCCTTAGTAGGGATTGAGTGGGATCTCTGAAGAGTTAGGCTTGATGTGAATCTTCCACATATGGGAATCAGGAGCTGGGAGCCTTTCAGAAGCATCTGGACTTACCTGTTCATATCATTCCTGGAAGTCAAAGAGTTTATATCATTATTTTTTTTTTATTCCAAAGCCAAGTGATGGGCAGGGCACAGTTGTTTTGCTGAGATCTCATAGCCTTATTCTTTTTGTCAAGAAGAAAATGGTCCTAAGGAAGAATGGAAAGACAAGTATTGAGTCCTCGCCTCAGAGTAAATTCCACCATGCTCTGGATGCCTATAGTGCAGTTTTTGTCTGATACTGATATCTGGGAGAGAGAAGTGTTTCTAGTTGAGTCTTCATCATCTCAGTCTTTCCATTAGTATTACTCTGACTATCATTCCATGAAAATGACTTTTACATTTCTGAGTCAATAGCTGTGAATACTTCGCAGTGTTCTTTTCTTAAATTTCTTTATTTCTTTTTATTTTTTTAGCAAATTTTATTCCTGTTTTAATTGGGTATTTCTATATTTACATTTGAAATGTTATTTCCTTTCCCTATTACCTGCACATATGATCCCTAACCGGCCCCACTCCTCTTTTTCTATAACTCCCCTACTGTCCGTTTTCAATTCACTGATTTGCCTCTAGAATTCACTTCTTTATTTGATATGCTCTAGCTGTGTCTCACAGGAAAGATCTCTATACAGTCCCTGGCACAATGCACTTCTTAGCTCCATCAATCTTATCTAGTTTTGGTGACTGATGTGTATATATTTTTGCCACATGTACGGCCTGCTCTGAATGGGATTTCCTCAGTCTCTGCTCGAAATTCATAGATATTATTGTGTCCACCTTTTGAAAAGGATTAAAGCATGCACATTTTGTGTATCATTTTATTGAGCTTCCAGTTGTCTGTGAACTGCATCTTTGGTAATTTTAGCTTTTGTGCCAATATCCACTTTTGGTGATTTCATAAAATGTGTGATTTCATACCATTTTGTGATTGGGTAACCTCAATCATTATGGTATCTTCTAGATCATCCCATTTGTCTTTGGCTTTCTTGAGATAATTGGTTTTAAGAGTTGACTAGTACACAATTGTTTAGATGTACTACATTTTCTGTATTCATTCCTCTGATGAATGCCATTACGGATTCTTCTAGCTCTTGGGTATTATACATAAGGCAGCTCCCAGAAATGAACCCACACACCTATGGGCACTTTACTTTTGACAAAGGAGCCAAAACCATTCAATGGAAAAAAGAGCATTTTCAGGAAATGGTGCTGGTTCAACTGGAGGTCAGCATGTAGAAGAGTGCAAATCGTTCCATGCTTATCACCGTGTGCAACGCTTAAGTCCAAGTGGATTAAGGACCTCCAAATCAAACCAGATACAGTCAAACTAATAGAAGAAAAACTAGGCCAGCATCTCAAACACATGGGCACTGGAAAAAATTTCCTGAACAAAACACCAATGGTTTATGCTCTAAGATCAAGAATTGACAAATGGGGTCTCATAAAACTGCAAAGCTTCTGGAAGGGAAAGGACACTGTGGTTAGGACAAAACGGCAACCAACAGATTGGGAAAAGATATTTACCAATCCAACAACAGATAGAGGGCTTATATTAAAAAGATGCAAAAAACCCAAGAAGTTAGACAAATAACCCTATTAAAAAATGGGGTTCAGAACTAAACAAAGAATTCACAGCTGAGGAATGCCGAATGGCTGAGAAACACCTAAAGAAATGTTCAACATCTTAAGTCATAAGGGAAATGCAAATCCAAACAACCATGAGATTTCACCTCACACCAGTGAGAATAGCTAAGATCAAAAACTCAGGTAAAAATAGATGCTGGCGAGGATGTGGAGAAAGAGGAACACTCCTCCACTATTGGTGGGAGTGCAAACTGGTACAACCATTCTGGAAATCAGTCTGGAGATTCCTAGGAAAATTTCACATTGAACTACCTGAGGATCCAGCTGTACCACTCTTCGGCATATACCGAAAAGATGCCCCAACATATAAAAAAGACACATGCTCCACTATGTTCATCACCCCCTTATTTATAATAGCCAGAAGCTGGAGAGAACCCAGATGCCCTTCAACAGAGGAATGGATACAGAAAATGTGGTACATTTACTCAATGGAGTATTACTCAGATGTCAAAAACAATGCCTTTATGAAATTCATAGACAAATGGTTGGAGCTTGAAAACATCATCCTGAGTGAGGTAACCCAATCACATAAAAACACACATAGCATGCACATGATAAGTGGCTATTAGCACAACTGCTTGAATTACCCTAGATGCATAGAACACATGGAACGCAAGATGGATGATCAAAATGCGAATGCTACACTCCTTCTTTAAAAGGTGAATAAGAATACCCTTGGCAGGGAATAGAGAGGAAAAGATTAAAACAGACACAGGAGGAACACCCATTCAGAGCCTGCCCTACATGTGGCCCTTACATATACAGCTACCCAATTATACAAGATGGATGAAGCAAAGAAGTGCAGGCCGACAGGAGGCGGATGTAGATCGCTCCTGAGAGACACAGCCAGAATACAGCAAATACAGAGGAGAATGTCAGCAGCAAACCACTGAACTGAGAATAGGACACCCGTTGAAGGAATCAGAGAAAGAACTGGAAGAGCTTGAAGGGGCTCGAGACCCCATATGTACAACAATGCCAAGCAACCAGAGCTTCCAGGGACTAAGCCACTACCTAAAGACTATACATGGACTGACCCTGGACTCTGACCCCATAGGTAGCAATGAATATCCTAGTAAGATCACCAGTGTAAGGGGAAGTCCTGGGTCCTGCTAAGACTGAACCCCCAGTGAATATGATTGTTGTGGGGAGGGCGGCAATGGGGTGAGGATGGAGAGTGGAACACCCATATAGAAGGGGAGGGGAGGAGTTAGGTGAATGTTGGCCCAGAAACCAGGAAAGGGAATGACACTGGAAATGTAAATAAGAAATACTCAAGTTAATAAAAAAAAGAAAAGAAAAGAAATGGCATGCTAAAAAAAAAGAAGTTAAAAACATATATGATATTTTTAAAAAGCCATTTTTTTTTCCATCCACTCTATGTTGGGAAGCAGAATAAGCAGGTTTTTCTTTGTTTTTATTTTGATAACTGTCACTGAATCTCCTTTGTCAAATAAATAAGTTTATTTTTCTTCTGCTTGCATCCTGTCTGACCTTCCGATTGCTTTTAGCAACAGACCTCAGAACAGATGAAGCTAACGGGGGTAGAGACATTACAGTTGTTGTCCTGCTTTGTACCCGAGGCTGTCAGAAAGTGTTCAGTAGTTTAAGGTGCTAAGTCCTGGAATGGCTTGTTGTATAACATATAGCTTTAAGTCTTGTTAGGATAAAAGTCTTCAAGAGCTTGGTAGGACTTACTTCTAAAGTATATACTAATAAGTATTAATAAAAATAGTAAAAATAGCAATAAACAATAATAAGAATAGGTGACTGGGATTTTTAATGAAAGGAATAATGGCAATTTTATTGACCAAACTTTTAAGATAGAAAAGGTTTCTTAAACATTCTGCAGAGGAAGACAAAATTCTCAAAGGAGCATGCTGAATGTGGTAGTTTAATGTCTTTTCCTAGCAAGAATTCATAGGCAAATAAAAGCTAAGGAAAGAACTGTTGAGTGTGATTTTATGCAGAAAAGGAGTAAACCTGCATGTTTTTCACATGGAAGGATGGGCTGTGTCATATGCCATCATTGCTTATACATGGGAAGTATAGCCTCAGCTTTCAAATGTAGTTGTGTGACTTGATATGGATGGTAAATGCTGAAGGATGTGATAGGTTGTTGAGTCCAGGACAATGATGTAAGGGATAACACAGGGGTCATGCATTTTTTTTCCTTCTTGTCTCACTCTTCTGTTGTTACAATTGCCATGAATGATCTCATCATTCAGGGGACTGGAGTGAACAAAATGATTTTGAGGAGCATGGGAGCAGATTCTTCAAAGATCATGTAGAATATGAAAGCTGAATGCTGATATCTAATGCTATTAGATTTGTGAATTTGCTTCTTTGTTGTCATTGTAGACAACATAAACAATGTGGATGTACCAAAAGTGAAATAATAATAGAACATGTATATGTTAATATTATGAATATTTCATATCATTTATTTTCTCCCCCTCCATCACTTTTTACAATAAACTAAATGTACTCAAAAAAAAAAAAAAAAGAAGAAAGCCATCAGCGGTAAGCGGAAGTGTAAATCTGAATAATAATAAAATCCGTTAAAACAAACATGAAAAGGGCTAGAAGAGAGCAAGCAACCCATGGAGAAAGACCAATATACCTCTTGAAAATAAAGTGAACATTGGAAAATAAGTGCTGTAATTGGAAGTAAAAGGTACAGCAAGTCCTACAGTTAGGATAGTGATGGCACCCAGGCTACTGTACTCCAAGAATCTATAGTAAAACTTAAAATTGTGACAAAGCAATTGATTTCATAATGGTCACTGGATCTACATATTCAGTCTTCAATAATGTACTGTGACAATTACCTGATCAAAAGGTACCATTCACGGTAGCAAAAGGAAAACTCCCTTAATGTCTCTGAAGCAGCAAACATGCCATTGACATAGGCAAGGGGATAATAACTCACCTGTTATTAATCATGTCTCATTGCCCCCCTTCTTCCTGTTTCCTTCTGGCAAGAGGCCTCTTGCATAAACAGAAAGCAACCATCATCTTTTTGAAAAATTAGACACAGTTCGACTTACATATACTAACAAAGTTAACCTTTTTTCTGTTTACCAAAAGAATATCTTCTTTGTGAAAGTCCTGAACCGTATTAAAAAGATAGTTGGACTAAAACTCACACTTGTAGTTTCAGATTAGTAGTGAAGAATCCTAGGTATATTGGGAGTATCTATCTTCCCATACCTGTCCCTAAAACATAATCCCATATTTATTCAACTAACCAGATCATTTGTGCATATGTAGATTAAATAATGCACACTCTGGAAGCAAAGGGAGAGATACAGTCTATATTACCAACTGAAAAAGATGGGCATTCTGATATCCTCACAGTCTCACTGGAGTTGTTGTCATTACTTGAGAAGAAACTGGGCTATTTATCATATGAACTATCCAAGATATGAGGGACTGGCAATAGAGGGTAGAGACTACCAACCCCATAGTTCCGATCTCATATACACTCAGAAGTCTGAATCTCCAGTAAAGTATGTAGATTTTCTTGTTCTTGGAAGATGTATTCTTCAGGTGCTTTTTGCAAAGGAGATAAAATTAACATTTGAATGACCATTTCAGAATGAGTTAAAGTGGGCAAATACCTTAGACCCTATTCTTTCATGGATTTCAAAATTCTTCAGTCCTGTCTGTTGATGGCCTCAGAAGTTTCACAGGTTGACACCCTTACAACAGAGAGATAACCTCCTCCTCTCTCCTGAAGCTCAAAATAATTGAACAAGGGACACTGAAGCACTGGTCCAAGAGTTATAATCACTTAGCTAGCAAGGGTGAGCTAGGAATGTTCACATTTCTATATTAGGAGGACAACAATATTGGCAAAAATCTGGGGGAGGCAAAAGGAACCTGTATCATAGAATGGTTGCTGTAATCCCACTGTTCTCAACTCTGGAGGTACTAGACAGGTTTGAGAGATTATTTGTGTGTGTGGGTATTGCTCTGCCTGGATACCAGGGTTTTGGAGAAACAGCAAATCCTAGATACCCCAGAACACATGGGGATACTAGAACCTAATCTGCGTGGAGACAGATGGTATGGAGTTTGATACTTGATAGTTCATTGTGGTTTAACTCCTAGAATTTCAAGGTTCCTCAGAATGTTTCCATCTTTTTTTTTTCACGAAACACATGAAAAGACACTGCATGAAGGATTTACATGAACATTTTAGGGCCGTGAAAACACCTTGTGTGCATCTCTCTAAACAACTGGACCTTGTAGCCTCAGGAATGATCACTTGTCTAAAGGCTATATTAGCTGCCCCTCTTCTGTGAAAGAAGCAAGGTAGTTAATTCTGTGTCAGCATTTTATACTCCTATCAGACAAGAGAGTTGAAGCCTTTCTACAAGGAACACCACAATCTGGCTTCTATTATTTTTCTCATCTATATTAACTGGATTATTCCTTATTTACATTTCGATTGCTATTCCCCTTCCTGGTTTCCGGGCTAACATCCCCCAACCCCTCCCCCTCCCTTTCTATATTTGTGTTCCCCTTGCCAACCGACCCCCATTACCACCCTCCCCCCAATAATAACACTCACTGGGGGTTCAGTCTTGGCAGGATCAAGGGCTTTCCCTTCCACTGGTGCTCTTACTAGGCTATTCATTGTCCCTATGAGTTTGAAGCCAGGGTCAGTCCAAGTATAGTCTTTAGGTATTGGCTTAGTCCCTGGGAGCTCTAGTTGTTTGGCATTGTTGTTCATATGGGGTCTTGAGCCCATTCCAGCTCTTTCAGTGCTTTCTCTGATTCCTTCAACTGGGGCCCCGTTTTCAGTTCAGTGGTTTGCTGCTGGCAGTCGCCTATGCATTTCCTGTATTCTGGCTGTGTCTCTCAGGAGAGATCTATATCCAGTTCCTGTCAGCCTGCACTTCTTTGCTGCTTCATCCATCTTATCTAGTTTGGTGGCTGTATATATATGGGCCACATGTGGGGCAGGCACTGAATGGATGTTCCTTCTGCCCCTGTTTTAAAATTTGCCTCCCTATTTTCTCCCAAGTGTATTCATGAGACCCTGGCTTCTATATGTCCCTGTTGCACACTTACAGATACTATTCCTGCACCATCCTGGAGTGTAGTTAAGAAGACCCACTTGACATAAATCCTGTTACCCTGTTGTGTGGTGTAGACCCACAGATGCTCATCACTGACTGTCCCAGGTAACAACAATGGTCCAATTTATCTAGACAGACCTAATGGATTACTGCAAAACCCCATCCCAAGAAAGATACTAATGCAATAGTCAGCACAGTTGGTAGTATTTTCATTAAACATTGAGCAAGGTATCGAGTAGCTTCAATAGTTACTGTTATTGAAATTATTTCATGGAAGCCTTAGGGCCAGGTACTTAGGCCCAGAGAAGAGAACTGATTTATCACTCTGACTCAGGATGTCAAATAAGGAAAGGGGAAACCTGTCATCTTGTACATCCACAGACATTATGCTTTGGATACTCCACATGTCTTTTATAATACAGAGACAAAATTGTCCTTTTTGCTGAGTAAAGGACATTAAGAATTTAGAGAAGGTCTTGGCTCTCCAAGAGAATATTTGGATTCCCCTATGATCTGCTAGGCTTACTACTATGGACATCAAAGAGATGTCTGCCTTGTGACTAAAGGTAACAAGATCACTGACCTGGATTCCCAACAAGTGTCCCTAAAACCCATGATCATACTGACCTGCTACCTGAGACTTCACAGTATAAATAAGATGTGAGCATGCAAAAGAATCAAATGGCTACCTTGAATCACAGGTTGGTAGTGAACAGGAGAAGGAAAGATCATTCTTTCAGAAACAATTGGCAGTTTTCTGGTAATTCAGCTTGACCAGGCTACCTGTCTTGGGTCCACAGAACTCTATGAATTGCCAGTAACAATGTATATTATAACTACCTACATTGAACGGCATGGCAGGATATGTCAAAGACAGACGTCAGGTTTATATTGTACATTAAATAATCTAGAACATTACAAAATTAATGTATATCATACATTAATATATATTCCCCTATCATATAAAAATGTAATTTAAATTAATGAATTAAGACATAAAACCCAACTTTAACTTCATTGCATATTAACATGAATATTCTCAAATACATTAAAATAATGATTTATGGACATATTTGTGTTATCAGACATACACCATAAAAGTCATAAACCTTTCTCTTCAATAATACTATTACCTACCCCAATTGGTTTCTATTTCTACCATTCTCTGCAAAATCAACAACCTGCCCACTAGTCCCCCTCTTCTCGCTCAGGGCCCATACAACATGGGGGTGAATAACGTGAAACTTTACCAGGCATCTGGTTCTTAATTCAGGGCCATTTACTGCTTTACCATCCATACATTCCCCTGAATAAGACATCTCTATGGTCTAATTAATGAATGATCATCACAACTGCGATGTCATACATTTAGTATTTTTTTTTCGGCTGCCTTCAGTCAACATACCTGCTCAAGATGTTTTGCAGGTAGGCCATGGCAGGTCTCAGTGACATCATCATTAGGACCTCCTGGAAAAATCTCTTGTATCCTGGAGAGCCCTAGCTTCTCCTGTGATGTTACAGGTGTTGTCGTGAAAGCAACTGCCTCTCAGATATTCATTCATTACCTCTAGGGTTTACTAAATGGCCTTTGATTCAGAGCAAACAGCCATTTGGGAGGGAGAAGAAAGAGGATGAAGATATCAGAGATGGGGAGAAGAAGCTGGCCTTCTACCTTGGTATAAAAAAAATGAAGAAATATCTTGTCCATGGTAAAGCTCAGTGAATCTTGTGTAGGGTTTAGTTGGTTTGATGAAAAGATAACATTGATCAGAGCCTTCCTCATATGGGAATCAGGAGCTGGGAGCCTCTCAGCAGCTGGACTTCCCTGCTTGTTATGGTTCCTGGATGTCAGAGAGTTTATAACATTAACTTGTTTATCCCAAATCTGAGTGTTGGGAAGGGTACAATAGTTTTCTTGAGAACTCATGGCTTTTGTTCTTTTTGCCCAGAAGAAAATGTCCTAAGGAATAATGGAAATATAAGCATTGTGTCCTAAGCTCGGTATAAAGTGCTCCATGCTTTGGATTCCTATAGTACAGTTTGTGTCTGACACTGATATCTGGGAGAGAGAAGTGCTTCTAGTTGAGACTTCACCATCTCAGTCTTTCACTAGTATTACTCTACTACCCTTCCCTGATAGTGATCCTCTAGATTTACGAGTTAATGGATGTGATTATCTGGCAGTTCTCTTTTCTTCAATTTCTTCCATTTTTTTTTATTTTTTAGCAAATTTTATTGCTTTTTTAACTGGATGTTTCTATATTTACATTTAAAATGTTTTTTCCCTTTCCCAGTTTCCTGCCCATAAGATCCCTACCCGTTCCCTTCCCCTAATCCCCCTTAAGTCCTTCCTTTAATCCCCCTTAACTCCACTTGGCATGCCCTTGAACTAGGAGAGAATCCTAGGGAGGACCAAGGGCTTCTCCTTCCATTGGTGCACAACAAGGCCATCCTCAGCCACATATGCAGTTGTAACCATAGATCTGTCAATGCACATTCTTTGAATATTGGTCTAGTACCAGAAAGATCTAGTTTTTTGGCATTGTTGTTTTCATGGTGTTGAAAGCACCTTCAGCTCTTGTAATCCTTTTTCAAAATCTTCCAACAAGAGGTCTGTTTTCAGTACACTGTTTGCCACTAGCATTCTTGTATATAGTTGACCGGCTCTAGATATGTCTTTCAGGAAATATCTACATCTGGTTCCTGGCAGAATGCACTTCTTAGCTTCATTAATCTTCTCTATTTTTGGTGGCATATATATATATATATATATATATATATATATATATATATATATATATATATATATATACATATACATATACATATACATATACACAAACACACTTTTGGTTTCTCCTACAACTATGAGGGTAGGTGGAATGTTAACATGGATTCTGCATAACTTTGTCAAGAATGTAGAATCCACAAATGACAATGCCAAATAGACTACCTCCTGTTCTTATGAACCTATTGAACTTGAGGTTTCACTGGACCTCAAGCCATTCCTCTCCCTGTACATCCTCCTGTATCTTATGTTTGGCCTGAAGTAAGATCATGGTAGAACATCCAAAACCCTCAAGTCTGGCCATGGGAACACAGGAAGATACATTTTTGAGAACTGATATCTAATGGGACTTCAGAACCACATTCTGTAGTCCATGTTTTCCTTTGCTTTACTGATGTCTGAAAAATTTTGGATAAAATGAGGATTTGGGAGTTTATCATTTGAAGTAGATACACAATTTTAAACTTATATTCACTCTAAAGGTGGGCCTTCTTTGAAGCCAAAATCATTGCAAAAAATTGAACTGGAAAACAGAATTTTTGAATACACATTCAGGAATATATGTAAAGTCCACTATCAAGGAATGTACAGTAAGAAAATGTAATACAATATTCTTTGAATTAAAGGTCTGTTGGGAGAATACTGCCCTTTGAGAAACAGAAAACCCCTAGGAAATTGAATTGTCTTTCACAGGAATGGTCCAGTGAATAAAATTATTATCCAGAAGATTCTCCTCCACTCCAAGTTCCTAGTTCTTTTCTACCCATGCCAAGCCCCTAACTAATTTTCACCATTCAGAGCATGTAACCACTAATGATGCAAAGAGAGGTCTCTTTCTTTATGGAGATGGAGTATGTAAAGATTTCCACTGTTTCAAACGACACACTCCTGGAAAAGACACCCTCTAATCTTGGCAATGTAAGGAAAGCTGCTCAGCAGTAGGCCATGGCAATTCTCAGTTACATCATAATTAGGCCCTCCCTGAAAAATCACTTGTGTCCTGGAGAGCCCTACCTTCTCCTGTGATGTCACAAGTTTTGTTGTGTCTGAAAATACCTCTCAGATATTCTTTCAATACCTATAGGGTTAACTAATTGGCCTCTAGTTCAGAGCAAACAGCAATTTGGGAATGAGAACAAAGAGGGTGAAGAGCTCAGCGATGGGGAGAACAAAGATGGCCTTCTGTCTTGGTAGAAAAAAAATGAAGAAATATGTCGACCCTGGAAAATTTCACTGAGTCTTTGGTAGGAGTTGAGTAGGTAAGAGATAGAATTGATCTGAGCCTTCCACATATGGGATCAGGTGTTCAGACTCGGTCAGAAGAATCTGGACTTCCCTGCTTCTAGTGATTCCTGTAAGTCAGGGAGTTTATATCATTAATATCTTTATAACAAAAGCCATTTGTTGGGAAGGGGGCTGTCCTTTTCCTTAGAGCTCATGGCTTTTATTTTTTTGCCCAAAAGAAAAAAGTCCTAAGGAAGAAGTGAAAGACAAGTATTATGTCCTTACTCAGAATAAACTCCTCGATTATTTGGATAACCTTAGTTCAGTTTGTGTCTGATACTGGTATTTGGGAGTGAGACATGTTTCTAGTTCATCATATCAGTCTTTTCAATAATATTTCTCTGACTCCTGATCGTGACCCCTTAGATTTCTCAGTCAATATGTGTTTAAATGGCAGTTTTCTTATCTTTAACTTATTTATTTTTTTATTTTTTAGCATTTTTTTGCTTTATTAATTTGATTTGTCCATATTTACATTTCAAATATTTTTGCCTTTCCCTGTTTCCTGCCCATAAGATCCCTAACCGGTCCCCCTACCTTTTTTGTATAATCACTCTTACTGCATTTTGACATTCCCTTGAATTGGTAATAAAACCTCATTTAGACCAAGGGCATCTCCTTCCATTGGGGCCGAACAAAACCAGTCTCTGCTACATATGCAGTTCGAGCCATAGGGCTATCCATGTACAATCTTTCAATATCCATATAGTACCAGAAGACTCTGTTTCGTTGGCATTGATTTTCTTTATTTTTTTTTGTTTGTTTGTTTGTTTGTTTTGTGGTATTTATTTCCCTACTTTTCTTTCTTTTTTTTTATTAACTTGAGTATTTCTTATATACATTTCAAGTGTTATTCCCTTTCGCGGTTTCCGGGCAAAAGTCCCCCTCCCCCCCTCCCCTTCCTTATGGGGGCCCCCCTCCCTACCCTCCCCCCTTTGCCGCCCTCCTCCCATAGTCTAGTTCACTGGGGGTTCAGTCTTAGCAGGACCCAGGGCTTCCCCTTCCACTAGTGCTCTTACTAGGATATTCATTGCTACCTATGGGGTCAGAGTCTAGGGTCAGTCCATGTATAGTCTTTAGGTAGTGGCTTAGTCCCTGGAAGCTCTGGTTGCTTGACATTGTTGTACTTTTGGGGTCTCGAGCCCCTTCAAGCTCTTCCAGTTCTTTCTCTGATTCCTTCAATGGAGGACCTATTCTCAGTTCAGTGGTTTGCTGCTGGCATTCGCCTCTGTATTGGCTGTATTCTGGCTGTGTCTCTCAGGAGCGATCTACATCCGGCTCCTGTCGGTCTGCACTTCTTTGCTTCATCCATCTTGTCCATTTGGGTGGCTGTATATGTATGGGCCACATGTGGGGCAGGCTCTGAATGGGTATTCCTTCTGTGTCTGTTTTAATCTTTGCCTCTCCCTTCCCTGCCAAGGGTATTCTTTTTCCTCATTTAAAGAATGAGTGAAGCATTCACATTTTGATCATCTGTCTTGAGTTTTGTTTGTTCTAGGGATCTAGGGTAATTCAAGCATTTGGGCTAATAGCCACTTATCAATGAGTACACACCATGTATGTCTTTCTGTGATTGGGTTAGCTCACTCAGGATGATATTTTCCAGTTCCAACCATTTGCCTACGAATTTCATAAACTCGTTGATTTTGATAGCTGAGTAATATTCCATTGTGTAGATGTACCACATTTTCTGTATCCATTCCTCTGTTGAAGGGCATCTGGGTTCTTTCCATTTTCTGGCTATTATAAATAAGGCTGCGATGAACATAGTGGAGCACGTGTCTCTTTTATATGTTGAGGCATCATTTGGGTATATGCCCAAGAGAGGTATAGCTGGATCCTCAGGCAGTTCAATGTCCAATTTTCTGAGGAACCTCCAGACTGATTTCCAGAATGGTTTTACCAGTCTGCAATCCCACCAAAAATGGAGGAGTGTTCCTCTTTCTCCACATCCTCGCCAGCATCTGCTGTCATCTGAGTTTTTGATCTTAGCCATTCTCACTGGTGTGAGGTCAAATCTCAGGGTTGTTTTGATTTGCATTTCCCTTATGACTAAAGATGTTGAACATTTCTTTAGGTGTTTCTCAGCCATTCGGCATTCCTCAGCTGCGAATTCTTTGTTTAGCTCTGAACCCCATTTTTTAGTAGGGTTATTTGTTTCCCTGCGGTCTAACTTCTTGAGTTCTTTGTATATTTTGGATATAAGGCCTCTATCTGTTGTAGGATTGTTAAAGATCTTTTCCCAATCTGTTGTTTGCCGTTTTGTCCTAACCACAGTGTCCTTTGCCTTACAGAAGCTTTGCCGTTTTATTAGATCCTATTTGTCGATTCTTGATCTTAGAGCATAAGCCATTGGTGTTTTGTTCAGGAAATTTTTTCCAGTGCTCATGTGTTCCAGATGCTTCCCTATTTTTTCTTCTATTAGTTTGAGTGTGTCTGGTTTGATGTGGAGGTCCTTCATCCACTTGGACTTAAGCTTTGTACAGGGTGATAAGGATGGTTCGATCTGCATTCTTCTACATGTTGCTCTCCAGTTGAACCAGCACCATTTGCTGAAAATGCTATCTTTTTCCATTGGATGGTTTTGGCTCCTTTGTCAAAAATCAAGTGACCATAGGTGTGTGGGTTCATTTCTGGGTCTTCAATTCTATTCCATTGGCCTATCTGTCTGTCTCTGTACCAATACCATGAAGTTTTTATCACTATTGCTCTGTAATACTGCTTGAGTTCAGGGATAGTGATTCCCCATGAAGTCCTTTTATTGTTGAGGATAGCTTTAGCTATCCTGGGTTTTTTGTTATTCCAGATGAATTTGCAAATTGTTCTGTCTAAGTCTTTAAAGAATTGGATTGGTATTTTGATGGGGATTGCATTGAATCTGTAGATTGCTTTTGGTAAAATGGCCATTTTTACTAAATTAATCCTGCCAATCCATGAGCATGGGAGATCTTTCCATCTTCTGAGGTCTTCTTCAATTTCTTTCCTCAGTGTCTTGAAGTTCTTATTGTACAGATCTTTTACTTGCTTGGTTAAAGTCACACCGAGGTACTTTATATTATTTGGGTCTATTATGAAGGGTGTCATTTCCCTAATTACTTTCTCGGCTTGTTTCTCTTTTGTATAGAGGAAGGCAACTGATTTATTTGAGTTAATTTTATACCCAGCCACTTTGCTGAAGTTGTTTATCAGCTTTAGTAGTTCTCTGGTGGAACTTTTGTGATCACTTAAATATACTATCATGTCATCTGCAAATAGTGATATTTTGACCTCTTCTTTTCCGATCTGTATCCCCTTGATCTCCTTTTGTTGTCTGATTGCTCTGGCTAGAACTTCAAGAACTATATTGAATAAGTAGGGAGAGAGTGGGCAGCCTTGTCTAGTCCCTGATTTTAATTGGATTGCTTCAAGTTTCTCTCCATTTAGTTTAATGTTAGCAACTGGTTTGCTGTATATGGCTTTTACTATGTTTAGGTATGGGCCTTGAATTCATATTCTTTCCAGGACTTTTATCATGAAGGGGTGTTGAATTTTGTCAAATGCTTTCTCAGCATCTAATGAAATGATCATGTGGTTCTGTTCTTTCAGTTTGTTTATATAATGGATCACGTTGATGGTTTTCCGTATATTAAACCATCCCTGCATGCCTGGGATGAAGCCTACTTGATCATGGTGGATGATTATTTTGATGTGCTCTTGAATTCGCTTTGCCAGAATTTTATTGAATATTTTTGCATCGATATTCATAAGGGAAATTGGTCTGAAGTTCTCTTTCTTTGTTGTGTCTTTGTGTGGTTTAGGTACAAGAGTAATTGTGGCTTCATAGAAGGAATTCGGTAGTGCTCCATCTGTTTCAATTTTGTGCAATAGTTTGGATAATATTGGTATGAGGTCTTCTATGAAGGTTTGATAGAATTCTGCACTAAACCCCTCTGGACCTGGGCTCTTTTTGGTTGGGAGACCTTTAATGACTGCTTCTATTTCCTTAGGAGTTATGGGGTTGTTTAACTGGTTTATCTGTTCCTGATTTAACTTCGATACCTGGTATCTGTCTAGGAAATTGTCCTTTTCCTGAAGATTTTCAAGTTTTGTTGAATATAGGTTTTTAATAGTAAGATCTGATGATTTTTTGAATTTCCTCTGAATCTGTAGTTATGTCTCCCTTTTCATTTCTGATTTTGTTAATTTGGACGCACTCTCTGTGTCCTCTTGTTAGTCTGGCTAAGGGTTTATCTATCTTGTTGATTTTCTCAAAGAACCAACTTTTGGTTCTGTTGATTCTTTCTATGGTCCTTTTTGTTTCTACTTGGTTGATTTCAGCTCTGAGTTTGATTATTTCCTGCCTTCTACTCCTCCTGGGTTTATTTGCTTCTTTTTGTTCTGCTTTTAGGTGTGCTGTAAAGCTGCTGACATATGCTCTTTCCTGTTTCTTTCTGCAGGCACTCAGCCCTATGAGTTTTCCTCTTCGCACAGCTTTCATTGTGTCCCATAATTTTGGGTATGTTGTACCTTCATTTTCATTAAATTCTAAAAAGTTTTTAATTTCTTTCTTTATTTCTTCCTTGACCAGGTTATCATTGAGTAGAGCATTGTTCAATTTCCACGTATATGTGGGCATTCTTCCCTTATTGTCATTGAACACCAGTTTTAGGCCGTGGTGGTCCAATAGCACGCATGGGATTATTTCTATCTTTCTGTACCTGTTGAGGCCCGTTTTTTGACCAATTATATGGTCAATTTTGGAGAAAGTACCATGAGGAGCTGAGAAGAAGGTATATCCTTTTGCTTTAGGATAGAATGTTCTATAAATATCCGTTAAGTCCATTTGGCTCATGACTTCTCTTAGTCTGTCGACATCACTGTTTAATTTCTGTTTCCATGATCTGTCCATTGATGAGAGTGGTGTGTTGAAATCTCCCACTATTATTGTGTGAGGTGCAATGTGTGCTTTGAGCTTTAGTAAGGTTTCTTTTACGTATGTAGGTGCCCTTGTATTTGGGGCATAGATATTTAGGATTGAGAGTTCATCTTGGTGGATTTTTCCTTTTATGAATATGAAGTGTCCTTCCTTATCTTTTTTGATGACTTTTAGTTGGAAATTGATTTTATTTGATATTAGAATGGCTACTCCAGCTTGCTTCTTCTGACCATTTGCTTGGAAAGTTGTTTTCCAGCCTTTCACTCTGAGGTTGTGTCTGTCTTTGTCTCTGAAGTGTGTTTCCTGTAGGCAGCAGAATGCAGGGTCCTCGTTGTGTATCCAGTTTGTTAATCTATGTCTTTTTATTGGGGAGTTGAGGCCATTGATGTTGAGAGATATTAAGGAATAGTGATTATTGCTTCCTGTTTTATTCATATTTGGATGTGAGGTTATGTTTGTGTGCTTTCATTCTCTTTGTTTTGTTGCCAAGACGATTAGTTTCTTGCTTCTTCTAGAGTATACCTTGCCTCCTTATGTTGGGTTTTACCATTTATTTTCCTTTGTAGTGCTGGATTTGTAGAATGATATTGTGTAAATTGGTTTTGTCATGGAATATCTTGGTTTCTCTATCTATGTTAATTGATAGTTTTGCAGGATACAGTAACCTGGGCTGGCATTTGTGTTCTCTTAGGGTCTGTATGACATCAGTTCAGGATCGTCTGGCCTTCATGGTTTCTGGCGAAAAGTCTGGTGTGATTCTAATAGGTCTGCCTTTATATGTTACTTCAGCTTTTTCTCTTACTGCTTTTAATATTCTTTTTTTTTGCTTTTGGTGTTTTGACTATTATGTGAAGGGAGGTGTTCCTTTTCTGGTCCAATCTATTTGGAGTTCTGTAGGCTTCTTGTATGCCTTTGGGTATCTCTTTTTTTAGCTTAGGGAAGTTTTCTTCTATGATTTTGTTGAAGATATTTACTGGTCCTTTGAACTGGGAGTCTTCCCTCTCTTCTATACCTATTATCCTTATGTTTCATCTTCACATTGAGTCCTGGATTTCCTGTATGTTTTGAACCAGTAGCTTTTTCCGCTTTACGTTATCTTTGACAGTTGAGTCAATGATTTCTATGGAATCTTCTGCTCTTGAGATTCTCTCTTCCATCTTTTGTATTCTGTTGGTGAAGCTTGTATCTACAGCTCCTTGTCTCTTCTTTTTGTTTTCTATATCCAGGGTTGTTTCCATGTGTTCTTTCTTGATTGCTTCTATTTCCATTTTTTAATTCCTTCAACTGTTTGATTGCGTTTTCCTGGAATTCTTTCAGGGATTTTTGTGTCTCCTCTCTATGGGCTTCTACTTGTTCTCTAAAGGAGTTCTTCATGTCTTTCTTGAAGTCCTCCAACATCATGATCAAATATGATTTTGAAACTAGATCTTGCTTTTCTGGTGTGTTTGGATATTCCATATTTGTTTTGATGGGAGAATTGGGCTCCGATGTTGCCATGTAGTCTTGGTTTCTGTTGCTTGGGTTCCTGCGCTTGCCTCTCGGCATCAGATTATCTCTAGTGTTACATTGTTCTGCTATTCCTGACAGTGGCTAGACTGCCCTACAAGCCTGTGTGTCAGGAGTGCTGTAGACCTGTTTCCCTGTTTTCTTTCAGCCTGTTATGGGGACAGAGTGTTCTGCTTTCGGGCGTGTAGTTTTTCCTCTCTACAGGTCTTCAGCTGTTCCTGTGGGCCTGTGTCTTGAGTTCACCAGGCAGGTCTCTTGCAGTAGAGAAGTTGGTTTTACCTGTGGTCCCGAGGCTCAAGTTTGCTCTCGGTGTGCTGCCCACAAGCTTTCTAGGGCGACAGCAACCAGGAAGATCTGTGCCGCCGTTTCTGGGAGCTTCAGTGCACCAGGGTTCCAGATGGCATTTGGTGTTTTCCTCTGGCGTCGGAGATGTGTGTGCAAAGTGCAGTCTCTTCTGGTTTCCCAGGCGTGTCTGCCTCTCTGAAGGTTTAACTCTCCCTCCCACAGGACTTGGGTGCAGAGAACTGTTTATCTGGTCTGTTTCCTTCTAACTCCTTTTAAATGATTAAAAGTCACAGATAGTTGGTAGCTGTCATACTGTGTAATGATTGTGACGATGATATATTCTCTGTTTTATGCAAATGCATAGTAATAATGAAAAAAATTATGTACCAAGTTTCATGCTTTAGGTATCTAATTGCATGTATTCAATTGTATCTAAGATAATATCATATTAGCTAGGTATCAAATGCATAATAATTATGATTAAATTATTAATTATATATTAAAATAAGCATACTAGAGTTACCAAGTGGAAATGGAAAATAAAATAAATTAGAGTAAACAAAATATATTTATTAAAATCCAAATGATGAAAACATTGTATATATACAAGCACCCTGGAGGTATATGTCACCTTAAAGTTTTATAGTGTGTTCTAGAGAGGTGGCCGAGCAGATAAATTTTCATGCCATGAAATACCAAGAATCTAAATTTGATACCCACACATATATGTTTTGAAGATTTTCATATTTACTACATGACCTGAGCACATAAAAGCTTAAACAGAATATTAGTAATGAGACTAATAAGAACAATAATAATAAGAAAAAGAAAAAAAACAAAACCCTATGAATATTTTAATACAATAATGTATTGTATTGGCCTTAAAAAAGGAAATTCAACACATTTTCTTAGTAGATTAACTCTTCAAAGAAAAACTAGAAGTCTTTTACTTCATTCTATATGAAATAAAAACACATGAGATGGATTGTGTAAAGGAAGAGAGAACAGCAAACTGTAAAATTAATATAGTCATTGCAGAGGAAAGAAAAAGATACTGAACCAAGGTTATATAAGTAAAAATTTGAAAGATTTACTGCATAATATTGACATATTTAATCTAAAACATCTTAAAAGATAAAGGAAAGAAAACTGAAAAAAAATGCCTGAATGTAGTCTCAGCACCGAGAAGGAGGCAAGATGTCTCAAATACAAAGATACACTGAAATACATGAGAAAATGATAAATAGGTTGATTTTATTATGGAATAAGTATTGTAGTATTGCCTTAGTGGTTAAGAGCACTTATTACTCTTTAGAGCAAACTTGTTAAGTTGACGACACCCATGAAGACACTTGCAACCAGCTGTAAAAGCATCTCCAGGGGATCTGATAACTGATCTCCCCAAGTGCCTGTGTTCATGTGCACAAATCTATACATAGACATTCACACATAACAGATCATTAAAATAAAAGATTCCTAAATATATTTTCTGCACAAATAATATATAGTAAGCATACGACATATGAAAACACAATTGATGCAAAGTAGTAAGAATGGAAAAAATCGCAAATAGTATGAAGAGTAAATTAAGGATTAATGCTTACACAGTTCAGTAAGCGAAAACGCTAAACTTCACAATTGAATTGCAATGTAGATGATAAAAAGAAACTAGCATTTGAATTTATGAGTGAAACTATTTTAAAAATTATTTTATTTATTTACATTCCTGCCATTGTGCTATGTCCTTCCCACAGTTCCTCATCCCATTCCACCTCTTCCTCCCCTGACTCGAGGAGGATTCTCCCCAGATCCTGCCAGGCACCATAATCCCTGTGGCCTCAAGTTTCTCAAGGATTACGCCAGACCAAGCAGTCCTCTGCTATACATGTGTCACGGCCTCCGATCACCTTAGGTGACCTGCCTGTTTGGTGGATCAGTGTCTGGGAGATCTCAGCGATTCAGATTAGTTGTGACTGCTTGTCTTCCTATAGAGGATGCCCTCCTCTTCAACATGTTCAACCCTTCCACTAATTAAAGAACTGACAGAAGTTAGAGATTGATACCTTTTTAAAATATGTGTACCATTTAATTTTGAATGGTATAGTATGGTTTCTCATATAAAATTGATGGCAATATATATTTATTAGAGTCTTCTGAAATGGAAACTTGGCAGTATTTATACAAGTATTACATTACTTAACAGTCTTGACATCATTCCAACAATGTGTTTTGTAATTTATACAAAATATAATGTAAATAATCACCATTGAGTAGAGTGCCTGAGTCAGTGTACTTTCTGTAGCGAACTTTAGTTAATGAAAATGAAAATGATCTGAATGGCACAATTAGATTATTATTTAAACAAATGAGTATACTACCATTTATTAAATGCATGATATTCCATGAAGAAATTCCCCATGCACATGTATTCAAGATATATTGTTAATTGAAAAACAAATGACAGAATAATGCATTATTTAATGAAACTTGAAAAACAGAATATTTACATATATTCTATAATTTTGTCAATATTGAGTAAACCTGATAAAAGAGCAGGGGATGCAGGAGACAGAACACTGGCAGTTCTAGGGTAATTTGAGCTACACAATGAGACACAATTTTTAAAACAAATAGAGCAGATTTGAAAGAATATCTCCCAAATTTTCTTTGTGGTTACATTTAGAAGTTTTAAGAAAGGAAGTTATTCTTTGACAATTCCATACATGGACAAAACATGAATGTAAGCCCTCTATACTCTCAACCTCATCCTCCCCAACCAACATAATCTCTTTGGACTAAATCCTGATAGCGCGTGAATATCTTTATATTTTCCTTCATGAACCCCTGGATATAACGTGAGCCTTTTTGGTGAACAAGGACATGAAGCTAAACATTTAACCCCTAGTAAGACACCAGTGGCTACATCATCTTTTATTTTCCAGCACTGCCCTTAGTAACTTTGAATAGGCAGGGTCAACATAATTTAGGGTCTGTTCAGATAGATGTAATTATTGCGAATTCCTGAGTGTCACAACTGAATATTGCTCAGAAGACAACACCTCACAGAACTCGTTACCTGTTAATTAGCCCTTTAAAGAAGCCAAGCCCTGAACATCACCTTATCTCTCAACCAGAAATTATCTCCAATGGGTAATAATTTGAAATGAAAGCATACTTTTCTCCAAGGGACTCTCACTGGGTACACAATTCAATTTTAAGGGTAGACTGCATAAAAAGCACTAATGGAACTCAAAATTATCTTTGGAGAATCGTTGTCTCATAATCCACCAGGACATTTCCTTCACAATTTCTTTTACCTCTTTTTAATTTGTTTAATTATCTATTAATTGCTACTCTGTATGATTTTGTATATATTGTTTCCTGGTTTTATGTTTCCTTAGAATTATCCAGTATGTGAATGGAAGTCTGGGTCCCTGTGTCTGTACCTGATTCTTGTGCCTTTTATTGGCTCTTTGCTATCTGCTTGTTTTGTTCTACTCCAGTTCATTAACCTTTACCCTAATTTTGTCCCTTAGATGATTTTTTGTTATCTACTGCGAGTCAGAAGGAATGTAGATACAGGTGACAGGAGAGGTATAGAAGAAGGGGGAGAAATAGAGGGTAGAGGAACCGTAAAAAATATATTGCATAAAAAAGTCTATTTTAAAGAAAAGAATTTTAAAAACATACTTTATATGGCCTGTCTGCTCCCTTTTCTCAAAGTCCTAACTAGTTTCATATCAAAAGTTTTAGTCACTTTCCAACTCACAGAAAGTGATTTGTTTACAGCCAATCTGGAACTGCAACTATATGAGTGAAGCTTCTGCACGCTTAAAGTAATGCAGTCTTTAAATGCTTTCAGAGACATCAATCCATTGGGGTATAGTGGGTATTTCACATGATGGATGTTACACATTTTCAATGGGAAGATATACATTTTTGATACTTCAGTTTTCATGAAACTCTTCAAGTTCAAATTAAAAGTTGTATGGGATATAGGTATGTTCCTTTGAAATTTTCACAATTTACCAAATAAAACTAAAATACCATTAATAAATCAGAATATATTGTATCCTAAGCCCATATCAATATGGCAATTAAGAAATAGAAGTAGATGTGAATTATTGGATAAAAGCTGTTTCTGGAGAGGCACTATTTTATTTCTGGCACAATTTCACTTCGTTGGTACATGGGTTAAATCAAACTTCTGTTAATGAAGGTCTTGCTGTAGAAGACCATTCTTTCACTAAGGGACTCTCAAAACCAGTTGCAAAGAGCGCTAGCATTTCAATAAATCATCTGAAGCAATTTTGGCAATGTCTTTATAACACTAAAATGACTGCACAGGAGTTAGTCTTCATCAATATCTCTGCTTCAAAGGGAATACTCCTCATTTCATTGTGTAATAAAATTTCAAATTCAGTTTCATGTAAATTAGATGATGATGGTGATGATGTCATTGTTGTTGTTGGTGGTGGTGGTGATGAAAATGATGAAGAAGAATTCAAAAAAAGAACTTTTGGGACAGAAAACAAAGCCCATACTATTTTCAGTGTTTTTCCTATCTTTAGTGTATATAAGATCGACAGTGAAAAATAATCTATAGTAAGTGCTATGTTGGGAAGGAAGAGGGTTAAGCTCATCAATAGCCGACAAAACAACAGAAGAGGAAGCACATTTTGTCATGAGAAATTTATAACTATTCTACAAAAAATCATTATCATAACCATAGAAATGAATCAATTTAATTTTGTGAGGGAGCAAATTGACTTTCAGAGTTTAACCAATATACATAAAGTTATCATGGACAGAGTGCAATCCATAGCTGTCAGGACAAAAGCCCATGGATTTTAGATCTTGGTCTCCTAGGATTTTTAAAATGAATGACATAATGAAGGCAATGTGCAACCCTGAATGTCTTGCCATATAAGTCACAAAGACACCATAGTAAATGCTGTGTATCAGGATAGACCTTTTTTCTTCACATGTATTCAGAGTTTCAAAGATTAAAATGGTTGAGGTTAAGAAGAGGGCATTTTTCAGGTTGCATTGACCTCTCCAGTGTGCAGTTTGGTTTTGGTGGATCATTACAGTGTTTAATTTTATTTTATTTGAACAGGTGATAGAATTTATCTGTACAGATTAATGACCCTCAGTTTGATATTTCCATAATGCAGACACCATGCACTGAACTAATGTAACATTGACTTTCCTGCAACTTACCAAAAGTGAGGATACTTTTAGGGGAAAAAAGTGACTTGCAGAGGTTACAACAAGTCTTAATAGATTTTCAGAATTTTTTATTTTGGAATTTTTACTTATTCTTCATACATATATACAATGTACCTTGATCACACCTATCCTAAACTTGGTTCTACTCTTTCCAGAACATTCTCATTCCAGTTTCATGTTCTTTATATTTTTTTCTTTTCTTTGTAATCCATTGCTTTACTGAGTACTGTGTGCTGGGATGTTGCCTAATCTTGTCTTAATCATGTGCTGGACTTGTGAATACGAGGGTAGATGCAGTGAGTCCATAGGTCCAATAACTGTGTCATGTCCAGAGGTCACGATTGCATCCTCCCAATCCTCACATTCTTTCTTCTCATTTTCTGCAATGTTTCCCCAGCCGTATGATCAGCTTTCATCTTCTCACAGTCTTAGCAATTATACCAGATACACATATCAGCAGTAATTGTTGCACAGTACACATACACATTTCTCTGACCACAGCTCATGAAAGCTGCAATCTATGGACAAAAACAATAAGAATTGGAAGACAGTTTGACAACATGGTCATTTAGCAAAACAGGAGTAGTAGGATCCTCTCTACAACCATTTGAGACATGGGAAACTTTGACCATGTTTACAACATGAGATCTGACTTCCCTTCTATAGAAGAGGATTCAAAGTCAAACAAACTGTAGTTGTCTACTTTCATAAGATTAAGGCATTTGTCCTCACAGTTCTATTCTTTTCAATTGGGACAATGATATCTAGCTTCATCAATATCCATTCCAATTATGTAATTTTTCTCTTTTTCTGGTTACATAAAGGTCTAGTGTCTATATATGTCATTTATCCAATTTTGTAACATGGATATTGTGAACAGTGAGAAGATAAACTCATTTAATAAAGGTATAATAGAAATATATAGGTAGATACTTTCAGGTACATATTCTTTCAGTGGTACTATTGAATCACAAGTGATTTCAGTTTTTAGTTTCTATATCGATTTCTATAGTAGCTATATTAAAATTTAGTCCGAGCATCTGTATTCTAGGGTACATTTTTCAGCAACACAGTATAAACATTGTCATTTGTATTTATACTTAACCAATGATTTGTGGGTTTAGTATTTTTCCTGTACATTTTGATAATTTTTGTGCTATTATTTTAAGCATTTGTTCTAGTATGTAATATATTTTTGAAGAATAATTTTTGGGTCTTATTCAATGGATATGATCCCTATGTCAGATAAAGAGTTGGAAAACACCTTCTTTAATGATAAGGTAAATCGCATGGTCATTGCACTGAATCTTCTGCTGAGTTTCAAGTGCTGTTCATGCATATATATATATATATATATATATATATATATATATATATATATATATATAGAAATATCTATGGGAAGTTGAAGGAAAGGAAAATGTAAGACCAAAAATATGTTATATGTTATATATATATGGAATCTTCTGTTCCTGTATTTGTTCATGATAAAAAGGCATGTTATTAAATGGGAAATAACTTTTCTGTTCACTACTCTAGCTCAATCTTCAATTTTCAGTTATATTTCGTTTGCCTACTCTCCTCGTTTGTGGTACATCTATGCCTGCCTTCTGAAGAAAATTGCAGTGCTAGACCCTTATTTATGACCTCTTGTGATAAGGAAAGAGAAACTAAACAGCTATCCTAATAGAAGTCCACAAATAGAGATTGGATTTCAACACAGTATTTATCTACAGTGAGACTATAATCTAGGAGAATACTGAAAAAGATGTAGCAAATTTAGTAATTATTTTTTTTTTAATTTCCATACCAAACGCTGCCCCTCCCTTGTCACTTCCTCACAGAGTCTCTGTCCCACTCCTCTTCTCTCCTAAGATGATGACACACCTAGTTATGGCCCCAACTCTGAAACATCAAATCTCTTCAGAATTAGGCACATCCTCTCCAACTGCAGTTAGACAACGGAACCCTGTCTGGGAACAGATTCCTCGGTCAGGCTACAACTTTCAGGACTTCCCCCACTCAAGTTTTTGTGGAAGCCACATGAAGATTGATCTACATGTCTGCCACATATGCACCAGGGGCCTAGCTACACCCTGTGCATCATCTTTGGTTAGGGCTCAGGCTCTAAGAGTACCCCGGGGTCTAAGTTAGTTGACACTGTTGTTCTTCCTGTGCAGTTTCTATTGCCTTTTGGGCCACCAAACTGTCCTCAAGCTCCATCCACTGTTTGGCTGTAGGTGTCTGTATGTGCCTGAGTCTGCTGCTGGGTGGGGTCTCTCAGTACAACATGCGCCTATCTGCGAGTGTAATAGAACAACATTAATAATGCCATGAATTGTTGCTTGACTATGGGATGGATCTCAATTTCACTGGCAAGTCACTCAGTCGCTGATTTTCTTTTAGACTTGACGAATTTTACGTTGAATGCTCTGTGGGTGTACTGGTGTCTTTAACCCTCCACTGGTGGTACTTCCTTGCCACAGGAGTTGACCTCTTCATGTTCCATATCACCAATGTAAGTCACAGCCTAAGAAACCCCCATTGATTCGTGGGTACCTACCCTATCCCAGGACTCTTTCTCACCCTGGATATTTCCCCTACGTCCTCATCACCATAAGTTCAAGATTTCCTTTCCTTCTCATGACTATCTGGCCATATCTCCTGTCCCTTCCCACACATAATCCATTCTCTTCTCCCTTCCTTCTTCCAACCAGTTCCTTCCCTCAATCTCCCTCCAAGACTATTTTATTCCCCATTCTAAGTGAGAGTCAAGTACCTGCATTTAAGCCTTTCTTCTTGTTTATCCTCTTTGGATCTATGAGGTTTGTGGAGGGTATCCTGAAGTTTATGGATAATATGAACTTATAATTGAGCAATTTCAAAAACCCTGCAGAAACATATTTTTATAGTAGTATATCAACATTGAAAATTATATTTCAGTATGAGTGAATGTCAAGAGGGGCAAAAATTAAGCAAAAAGCAACTTAAAATATAAATCAAATCACATTTTTTTCCAGCTGATATTCTTATAATAATAATACTCTTCTACCATAAATAATTATTACCTCACAGGCGATTTTTTAAATGATACCACAATTGGAAGATAAGTGATGTTTTTAACAAATAATTATGCAGAGTATGACTAAGATCAAATAAGATAAATATATTATTTTGATATCACTTGCTGGCATTTTATCTCAAACATGATGTATATTGCATTAAAAATTAAGGTCTTATCCCAGCTCCAAAAAAAAGAAAGAAAAATAAGGTATCAGTTTTCAATTTTAGTATTTATTTTAACCTAACCTATAAAGTGACAGGTTGCCTTATGTCATGTTTGCAGACATTGAACTTCATCCTCCCTCCCTCAGTTCTTTTTCCACACCGCTTCTATGCCTCTCCTACTTATACTATACTGTCTGCATCATTCTTACTTCTACATTCATATCCCACATGCTCGATATATTCCAAACCACACTGTTTTAACCCTACTTTCTAATCTCATGTGACCCATTCCTGTTTAATAAACTCAAACGACCCACAGCTTCACCTAAATGCAATTACACTAAAATTAAATTGCACATCTAAGACCCTAATACCGAGTTGCTGAATGATCTAGTCACATAGCAAGCTCTCTGAAGGAACTGAAAATAACAAATATTTGCTTTCATTACAGGAATAAAGAAAAGGCCAGCTCACTGCACAATCACTTGATATCATGGAACAATTCTGCCAACACTAAAAAGGGAAATCTCATAAAGAGCCCTGTACCCGAGTCCACAGTTTTTACCTTCTGTTTCATTGTGCACACTCTGGCCACAATTTCATTACAACCAGGTTGAAACCAAAGGTATTCTCTGCACCAAGGATCCATTTCTATTATATTGTCATATTCAGCCATGTTCAGTTAAATTTAAGCACCGACCACACCAAAGACCAGGTTTATAAAGTATCAAACAGAAACCTGAGAAGAAATGCTACAAAAATACATTCATAACTAGTAAATAAACAAAAGGTCTTTTACTAGTTTAAACACTGCATCTATCCCTTTACATTGTCTTGAATGTTTCCGGGTATATTCACAAGCCAAGAAAAATGTGTTTAAGTCAAGAAACAACTTGTAAGATTTACTTTTCTCTGTCTATTATATAGACTATAAAGACTAAATTTAGATATCAATGCTTAATAGAAAGCAATCTTACCTGTTCTGTCCTTTCACCTGTTTCTCCAATGTTTCTTTTTTATAATTGAAAAAAATATAGTTAACCCTGTTATTTAATATTTTTCCTGGTCCACTTCAATTTCTACTTCAATTCTGAGTGATAAGTCTAACTGGGATCTGACTACATATATTGGCCACATACGTATTTTTCTTAAAAATCCTGAGGCAATGTTTTATATGCCTGAAAGTATTCTTTTGCGAGAGCATTATTCTGGAAATTTAGTTCATCACTTTACATGGTTTTCTCTGAATGAATTTATTATTTGCTAATTTGTTTTAAATTTTTAGGAGTATTGTGTGTGTGTGTGTGTGCCTGTGTGTGTGTACATACACACATACATGTATATGTATGCTTGCTACTTCAACTTTAATATGAGCATAGAAATTGCTTGAGTCATATTGATAATTTATGGAGATAGTGTATTTTAGTATATGCTGTAAATAAACTTGAAAATACATTATGTATATTTCTTCAAATGCAATGTTTAAATGTGTATATTCGATCTAACCTACTAATTGCAGTTTTAGCATTTTCCAACATTAATTTTATCTTATTAGGTGTCTAGAAAGAAATACATGGAATCATGAATCATCTCTTAACTCCAACTGTAAGTAGACTCAGTGATATATCTTTTTTTTTTGTTGTTTTTTTTTTTTTTCGGAGCTGGGGACCGAACCCAGGGCCTTGAACTTCCTTGGCAAGCGCTCTACCACTGTGCTAAATCCCCAACCCCATGATATATCTTGCTTTTATACATGATTGCTCACCTTTGGTTCATTAAGTATATATTTAATTTGCTCTATGTATATTATAAGTTTGTGCCTAATTGTTTATATGTATTCGTTGATAATTTACTTCTGTCAACAAAAATTAAAAATAAATGATTTATATACATTATTTTCAAAATCTAAGATCATTCAGTTTCTTCCATAATCAAATACCATAATGCATAAATATCAGAAACATTTCTTGTTTGTGGCTATTAACAAAAATTATTTGATGTACCATTACTACAAACATATTTGACATTATCCATTGAAGTTTTTTCAAGGAGTTGTCTAACTTTTAATAAAGGGAAGTATAGTAAAATTGTTAGTATCTTTCTTTCTCAAATGATATCAGTATTTTTTCAATCTATATTCCTTTAAATTGAAAAATAGATTTTTGTTTATATAACTCATAACAAAAAGGGACATGTTGGGTATAGACAGCAAAAGAGACCAAAGGAAGTTAATGCCAAACTCTAACATTTGTGCCAATATCAGAAATGGGAAATGATATTTTACTGTATGATTAATTTAATGAGACAAAATGTCATTTTTATCTAATAATTTTCCTGACTATTTTATGTATTTACATTTCAAATGTTATCTCTTTTCCTCCCTCTCCCATAACCCCCACCAGATACATGGCATCGCTGAGGATGTTCCCATTCCCACCAATCCACTTCAACTTCAATGCCCCGGCATTACCCTACATTGGGAAACAAGTCTTCACAGGATTAAGGGCTTTTCCTTTCAACGATGTTAGACAGTGCAATCCTCTGCCACATATGTGGCTGCACTCATGGGTCCCTCAATCTTTACTCACTAGTGGGTGGTTTGATCCCTCAAATTTCTAGTGGGGTCTGGTTGGTTGATATTATTGTTCTTCCTGGGGTTTTGCAAACCCCTTCCGCTCTCTAACAACTCCATTGAACCCCCTTGTTCTGTCCAATGTTTAGCTACAATCATCCTCACCAGTGTCAGTAGGGTTCAGTCAGAGTCTCTCAGGAGACATCCTTATCTGAGTCCTCTCAACAAGGGCATGTTTGCATCAGCAATAGTGACTGGTTTGTGTGACTGCATATGGGACAGATCCCAACAAGAGGCAGTCTCTGGTTGACCCTTTCTTCAGTCCCTGGTTAACTCTTTATCCTTGTATTTCCTACCATGAATATTTTTCCCCTTCTAAGAAGGAATGTAACATCTGCATTTTGGTCTTCTTTCTGCTTGGGCTTCATATGACCTGAGAATTCTTCCTTGTGTATTCCACACTTTTGGGCTGATACACACTTCTAATAAATGTTTACCATTTGCGTTCTTTTGAGACTGGGTTACCTCACACAGAATGATAATTTCTACTTCCATCTTAAGAATTTTATACAAACTTTGTTTTTGATAACTTAGAAGAACACAGGTGTGTAAATGTACCACATTTCCTTTATCCATTACTATGTGGAGAGACATCTGGTTTCTTTTCAGCTTCTGGCTATTATAAAAAAGAAAGGTGCTCTCAACCTGTAGCATCGCGTGTCCTTCTTATATGTTGGAGATCTTTTGGATATATATCCAAGAAGTGGGTTTGTGGTATCCTCAGGTAGTCCTATATCCAACTTTGTGAGAAAACTCCAGACTGATTTCCAGAGTGGTTGTACAAGCTTGCAATCTGACCAAACATGGAGGAGAGTTTGTCTTTCTCCACCTCCTTGCCAGCATCTGTTGTCTTCTCATTTTTTTTACTTTAGCCATTCTAACTGGAGTGCACGTAACCTTAGAATTTTGTGATTTGCATTATCCTGATGGCTAAGGATGTTGATATTCCTCAGTAGAGAATTCTTTGTTTAGTGCTATACAGCATTTTTGAAAGGACTATTTGAGTCTTTGTATAGATTGATTTTAGCCCTCTATCATATGGAAGATTGGTAAAGATCTTTTCGTAATTTGTTGATTGTACCTTTTTCCAAATGCCACAGCCCTAGCCCTACAAGAGCTTTATGAAGTCCCATTTGTAGATTCTTGATCTTGGAGTAAAAGCCATTGGTGTTCTGTACAGGAAACTTACCCACTTTTTCTTCTATTAGTTTAAGATTATATGTCATTTTTTGTGGAGAAAGTGATGGCAAGGAAGGATTTCAAACCATAGTCAACTACATAATTGTGGACATTTGTTCCCAAAATTGTGGGTTGTTCCCCAGGACGATAATAGCTGGACTGAATCCACCTTTTATCTATACAAAATGGGGAAGCATGGACCTAATGGGAATAATGAAGACAAAAAAATAAAAAAATATCACAAAAGCGTAAACTAATAGAAGCAAACCATTACCGCAAACTAGCACAAACAATTTTATGTTCTAACCAGAAAAGGCATCAAAACTAAAGTCACATTTGTGCACCCTACGTGAAGACAAAAGTGAGTGGGGCATGGTCTTTTTTCCCTTTTTTGTTTTTCAAGTACCTTACAGAAACAGGAATCTCATACTGCTTTTTCCATGATTTATTAAAGGTTTTTAAGCCCTCATGTATTAAAGTACCATTTGAAAGTATTGATAGCTGCTGCCTAGGTTTTTTTTCAAGTTCACAAACTTCTTGGAATAATGTTCCAAAATGTAACTAGGCCCAACCCTGAGCTATAGAACTATGACAAGACGATAATAACAGATATTTTCAAGGCGCAAGCACTATAGTACTATACAATTGAGTACAGTAATCCAAATTAATTCAAATAGCTCAAGAGAGAAGGAAGATACATCTAAAAAAGGGTTAGAAAAGTGGTGAAGAATCAACTCCTTCCTCGTGTATGCCAGCATTCATGGTTCTGCAGTAAGTCCTACGAGGCAGTATCCAAGTAGCAATGAGAGGAAAGAACTCAGGACAAGACAGGGAGATAAACTAGCATGGTGGGAAATGTTAGTGAAAAACTTAGATATGAAAATGTCTTGTAAAATTAAAAAGGGATCTTTTCTTTATTTTCTCATTCCAATCAAAACAGACATCCCTGAATGATTCTCCTCTAAGACTTCCATAAAAGAGGTAAAACAAAAGCCAACATAAACATTAAATGATTGAAAATGAAACAAAAGAAAAAAAAAAACTTCTGTATGTTTCAGAGCAGGATCACAGGAAAATGAGCTGAATCTGGTCAAGAAGAAACCTAGAGTGGCAAGCAGGAACTAGAATTAAGAGCTGCAAGAAATAGGGAGGGGAGCAGTGACAGGAACATGGCCAGGCCTGAGAGATAAGGCTGGGCCCTTTACAGGGGCACAGAATGAGGTAAGAAAATATTTCAAATAAAGCAGCATCTTTCCTTTCTGCTCACCTCAAGTAGCCCATCCTCGAAAAACCCCCATTTAGGGAATAATACAGAAGAGTTGTGGTATGTATGTCACTCACTTCCTATTTCCTTTTAACCCTGTCTCCGAAGTCAGGAAATATGAGCATTTTGTATTTCCAAAAAGAAAAAAACCTCCCCAGGTATAAGGACGTCCTGAGGACCATGTGACAAACTGAAATATGTGAGGGCAGAGAAGGTGGAGACGTCTCATTCCACAGAGCAGAAATGTGACTGCCCAAGTTAAAGGGATAAGGAAACCATATCAGGTAAACCAGGTCTCATAACATTAAACTTATTTATATTATTATTAACTATTCTTAGTTCAAATCCCTTTTCAGCTCAATCCTCATTTTGAATGAAGCTGATTTATCCTGCAATGTGTCTTTACCATTTTCTCTTCCTAGGATTGGCTTTCATCATGGGAATAATAGATGATTGTGGCAGCATACGTGTTGGTTTTATCCCTATATATCACTTCCTTTACGTACTATATGTGTAGTAACATTTAATGACTTTCATTTGGAGGTATAAATGATTGAGCTAATATATATATGGTTTAAACCTCTATTGACAGTATTTAGAAAATATCAGGTATCCATTCTCTGTAAATAATTGCTTCTCTCATATGATAAGGAAACAATAAAATTTTGTTCTAGACAAAATAATCTCTATAATTTTAATATCTAATGATACAGAAGAACATTAAGATAATGTGGAATATTTAATCAGCTGAACTGCATATCATTTATTTAAGAATAATGAGAATCATTGATATGTTTCTAAATCTAATATAAGAACAAAAACCAAAGCATTAAATAAATAGTGGCAGAAGATCAGGGTCAATTTGTTAAATGTAGCTTACCTTCAGATCCACTGTTTTCTTTTATTTAGTAAAAATTTAAATACTCTTCTTCAGTATTTTTCATCCTGTCATTGACTCTATTTTCAAAGCTCTATCCGATAACTATCATGATTGTTAAATTTAAAACCAAGAATTTTGCATGTGTCAATCACTTTCTGCATTTCCTTATTTGCGGTTTATTCTGTTCCCAATGGCCATGTTCGGTAGAACTCATGAAGAATTTCTGGCTCTTTTAATGAAAAATTTCTGAAAGCATATATTATTCATAGTTGTAAAATGCTGTGCGTATGTTTAATAGTACTGGATATTATAGTTAAAATCATCTGGATTCAGAATTTCTGCATAACACACTAAAATACTAAATATAAAAACTAGAGGGGTTGGTGATTTAGCTCAGTAGTACAGCGCTTGCCTAAAAAGTGCAAGGCCCTGGGTTCGGTCCCCAGCTCCAAAAAAAAAAAAAAAAAAAAAAAAAAAAAAAAAAAAACCAAAAAAAAAAAAAAAACTAGAAGAACTAGAATTTATTACATATTTTTTTCTCTTCTAGGGTTTGTAAATTTACAAAAACTAAGCAAATGACTTCTTTCTGTGAAATTCACATTCATGAGCTATTAAATACTAATCAAACAGCCGTGTCAACCCCCATAAACTTGGATTAAATTCTAATTGCAATCCAAAATGTTTGTAGTAAGTAAATGGGCAAATAACTTGCTGAATATACTAAATAAGCATGTAGTATAATCATAGGTTTGCTCTTTATTAAATAAGAACTCCCAGATATAACTTGGTAAATACAGATAATGAATTAAGTTTTTTCTTATATAACAGCTAATAATGCTCTGAGTAATGGCTTAAATCACAAAACCATGAACAGTAAGTAGAAATGTCTAGTGAGTTACAGGTTCTTTCAAGCATCTTGAAGTAAATCGATCTAAAATAAATTCCTTTAAAATTCTTCTAAACCCACTTATCATGAAATATTTCAAATCAGAGTAAATAATCCCAACAACTTTTCATTTGCTCAGAAAAAAGACATTAGCTTTATTTGATTCCTGCCCTCCCCACCCTCATTTTTCTACCAAAAACATCAATTTCCAACATAGCTCTCTGATATGAATCTTTTTCATTATCACTGACACTACTTCCAGATAGACTTCAAAAACAGCCTTCAAATCATTCTCTGTATCATTTCATAATACATAAGTAACCAGAGTCCCTTCCTATATACATAGTGAGTTAAACAAACTTATTTAAAACTATTCAATTATTTCTAAGATATTTTCCATAAATAAAAATTTATATCTCTTATATTGTTTCTGTAAGCCCATATGCTTTATTTGCCTAAGCTTCAGATTTATTTCGTCCTCTCTTCCATCACTTAATCTATACAACCTTCTTTCACATTTACTTTTTGTATATGTCAAGCTCTTTTTCCTTTTATTTACCTTATATTTATTGTAATATTGCCCAAAATATAGTTCAATAGTTTTCATCTTATTTAACTTAACTGTCACTTTCTTAGGACAGTCTCAATGAACTTATTTCTAAAATAGATTCTTGAATTATTTGCATACAATCACCTACAACACACTGATTTATGCATTCACTTCTTTCTTTTTTCTTATATCTTTATGCAATTTTTATAAAAGAAAGCTCATAATACTTTTTATTCATTCATAATCTATACCACTATTATGGATCCCGGTACATTAATGGATACTTATTATTTATTACATGATTCAGAAAGTTGTAAAAATAAACTTTATGCTTTTCTTCGTTTTAATGAATATGAATTCCATGCGTTGGTTAAACCATCATGAAGTAATTAAGTGAGTTGATAAATATATTAAAATTCAATTACCTAGATGACATTGTCTAAACATTTTATTTTTCAACGATAGTCTATTTCATATTCAACAGCAATGCTTTGTTGACTGAGCAATTATCTCAGTTAGGAATACATTTGACATGTAAGAATATGATACCTTATTTTAATTCATAGCGCCCATGTAAAAATGTCAGGCGCCACTCATGTGTTGTCCAGTCTCTGAAGATACAAAGGGATGATCATTCCTAGGGGCTCACTGGTCACAGAGTCAAATTTCATTTGTGAGCTGTTCCAGTGAAAGATTAAAAATCAAGAGGACCCAAAGCTATGTTTCCAGAGCTGAACCTGTAACTCACCTCTCTGTGCCCAGACACCACCAGGAAATGGCGGGATTTCCAGGAGTACTGACACACTCAAGATCACATTAGAGACTACCACTTCTCAGAGTCCTCAGAACCCAGGAACAGAGGGGCAGTCTGCTACAGGATACTTTTGATTTCTATCAATTCCTTGTAGCTGAACCTGTTCCACAGCTTTGGTACACAAGATGCTTCAGGAAAGACCTAGTCTCCATGGAGTGATGACACACAGGCTTACAGGAGGATCAATCCATTGTCAGAGACAGTAAAACCAGCTAACCCCAGAGATAACGAGATGGCAAGAGGGAAGTATAATAGCCTAAGCAACATAAACCAAGGCTACATGACATAATCAGAACTCAGTTCTCACACCAACGCAAGGCTAGGATACCCTCAACAGAGCAGAAAAGAAAAAGAAATGTTTGTACTTCAAATCACTTAACATGATGATGTTAAAGGATTTTAAGAAAGACATAAATAACTCCATCAAAGAAATACAGGACAACAGATGTAAAGAGATAGAAGCCCTTGTAGAGGAAACACAAAACTCCCTTAAAGAATTACAGGAGACCATAATCAAACAGGTGGAGGAATTGAACAACCCATCACGAAAAAAAATATTTAAACAGCAACAACAACAACAACAAAAACACACAAAAAGAGTCACTCTGGATATGGAAAACCTGGGAAAGAAATTAGGATTCAAGAATGCAAGCATCAAACAACAGAACATAAAAGATGAAAAGATTATCAGAGACAGAAGGTACCATAGAAAACATTGACACTACTGTCAAAAAATGCAAAACACAAAAACTCCTAACCCAAAACATCCAAAAAATTTCAGACAAAATGAGTCGATAAAACCTAAGGATTATAGGTATAGAAGAGAATGAAGACTCCCACTTTGAAGGGCCAGTAAATATCTTCAACAAAATTATACTACAAATGTTCCCTAACCTAAAGAAAGAGACAATATATGAGAAGTAAATAGTACTCCAAAAAATTAGACCAGAAAAGAATTTTCTCCCATCATATAATAGTCAAAGTATAAAGTCCACAAATCAAAGAAAAAATATTAAAAGCAGTAAGGCAAAAAGGTCGACTAACATAAAAAGGCAAACCTATCAGAATTCCACCAGACTTTATAAAAGACACAGATCCTGGGCATATATCACACAGATTCTAAAAGAACAAAAATGTCAACCCATGCTACCATAAAAACTCTTAACAACATAGATGGAGATTTCGAGATATGCCACACAATAGCAAATTTAGAAAACATATTTCCACAAATCCAGTCCTTCAAAAGATAATATATCTAATGTTCCAGAACAAGGAGGGAAACTACACCCCCACACAAAGCAAGAAAATAATCTACTTTGAAAAAACACTAAAGAGTTAAAGGAGATAGCCACAGAAACATAATTTGATATCTAACAAAAAAATTAACAGAAAAAAGCAAATATTGGTCCCAAATAAAACAAAACACCAAAGGACTCAATTCTACATAAAGAGTGTGTGTGTGTGTGTGTGTGTGTGTGTATGCATATATATATATATATATATATATATATATATATATATATATATATATCCCAGCATTTTGCTGCTTAAACAACACAATCCAATGACAAAGACAAATATATGCTCAGAATGAAAGGTGGGAAAAAAATTTTCCAGCCAATGTTCCCAAGAAAGAACCTGGCGTAACCACTCTAATATCAAATGAAAGAGACTTTCAAGGAAAAGTTATGAAAAATGGTAATGAAGGACATTTCATACTCATCAAATGAAAAATATACCAAGAAAAAATCAATACTGAATAATTATGCTACAAAATGAAGGGCATACTCATTCATCAATTAAACTTTACTAAGCTCAAAGCATACATAATTCCATATACAATACCACACTGTCATAAATGCACAGATCATGGAAAGAGAAACTAAGCAAGGACACAGAGAAACTAACAAGGTATGAACCAAATATTTTTAACAAATACCAATACTACCTTTCATCCTAAAACAAATAATACACCTCCTTGCCATGGGCCAGCCCTAATATTGATCTTCTTTCTCCTGTTCTTTCTTCTTGAGGAAGCTGAGGATGAAGGGTGTTAGCTGAGGGTAAGACTTTGTCTTACGAAATATGTGGTAAGATTTTGTCTAACAAGATATTTTGGGTTGCTGTATAATAATAAGTTTACTTATCTAAGTTTAAGTTACTAAGTTTCTGTACCTGATTTACTTATCTATGTCCAAGTCACTATGCTGTGCTAGTATAACTGGTCTGCCTTCTGAGACCAGAAACTGCAGTCTCTGGCACTTACCACCTCATTCTGAAACAGCAGGAGATAAAGTAGAGGATTACTTGCTGGAGCCTTTTCCATTTTGTCCTTATGCTTTTTGCTTGACAGGCTAGGGAGAAGCTTGGAGCCATCAACATCTATTAAACCATGAGAAGTGCATAGCAATTACAGAATTAAAAACTTTTACATAGACAAATATGCATAAACATATAATTTCACACCTGGATTCAATAAATGTGCATTGATACATTTCAACTGAAATTCAGCTGGGCCCAAATTTCATGCAATCTCACAATTACATTATTTTTTTCTTTTTTATTAACTTGAGTATTTCTTATATACATTTCGAGTGTTATTCCCTTTCCCGGTTTCCGGGCAAACAACCACCTCCCCCCTCCTCTTCCTTATGGGTGTTCCCCTCCCAACCGTCCCCCCATTGCCACCCTCCCCCCATAGTCTAGTTCACTGGGGGTTCAGTCTTAGCAGGACCCAGGGCTTCCCCTTCCACTGGTGCTCTTACTAGGATATTCATTGCTACCTATGGGGTCAGAGTCCAGGGTCAGTCCATGTATAGTCTTTAGTTAGTGGCTTAGTCCCTGGAAGCTCTGGTTGCTTGGCATTGTTGTACTTTTGGGGTCTTGAGCCCCTTCAAGCTCTTCCAGTTCTTTCTCTGATTCCTTCAATAGGGGTCCTATTCTCAGGTCAGTGGTTTGCTGCTGGCATTCGCCTCTGTATTTGCTGTATTCTGGCTGTGTCTCTCAGGAGCGATCTACATCCGGCTCCTGTTGGTCTGCACTTCTTTGCTTCATCCATCTTGTCTAATTGGGTGGCTGTATATGTATGGGCCACATGTGGGGCAGGCTCTGAATGGGTGTTCCTTCAGTCTCTGTTTTAATCATTGCCTCTCCCTTCCCTGCCAAGGGTATTCTTTTTCCTCATTTAAAGAAGGAGTGAAGCATTCACATTTTGATCATCCGTCTTGAGTTTCGTTTGTTCTAGGGATCTAGGGTAATTCAAGCATTTGGGCTAATAGCCACTTATCAATGAGTGCATACCATGTATGTCTTTCTGTGATTGGGTTAGCTCACTCAGGATGATATTTTCCAGTTCCAACCATTTGCCTACGAATTTCATAAACTCGTTGTTTTTGATAGCTGAGTAATATTCCATTGTGTAGATGTACCACATTTTCTGTATCCATTCCTCTGTTGAAGGGCATCTGGGTTCTTTCCATTTTCTGGCTATTATAAATAAGGCTGCGATGAACATAGTGGAGCACGTGTCTCTTTTATATGTTGAGGCATCTTTTGGGTATATGATTGGCTGGGATTTTTACTGTGATCTTTGCTGCAGAGACTGTAATTAATTCTGTATATAAGGACACATGGCTATGATTGTTGTTAGGTATGATACTGGCTTTAGTATGTAAGGGGCTGTACATTCTCCCCCATAACCACAGCTTCAATAACCTTATATATGTGGATCAACTACCAGTACCATCCATGTTCACTGAACAGGACTTAAGCAAAATTAGAGAGCTGTTGGCTATCACCAAGCTATTCATGCCACTGCACTGCCTTTGTGGCTATCCTGCCATGTGCTTGGCAAATCTTCCTGTATAAGAATATTGGCTTTCTGATAGGCAGGAGAATGGTAAAGATAAATTTCATTTTAACATATCAAAGGAAATAAAATTTTTTCCTGCTGTAGCACGTTTAATTAATTGAAGCAAAAAAATCTATTTACTTGATGTTATGGAAATATCATTTAACAATATAATCTTAACTCCTTTTAAATGATTAAAAGTCACATGGAGTTGGTAGCTGTCATACTGTATAAAATTCGCAGCTGCCAAAGCAGGGCAGAGAGCTATGTCCACTCACAAAGACAGTCAAAGATCTGCCCCAAATACTATCATGTCATCTGCAAATAGTGATATTTTGACCTCTTCTTTTCCGATCTGTATCCCTTTGATCTCCTTTTGTTGTCTGATTGCTCTGGCTAGAACTTCAAGAACTATATTGAATAAGTAGGGAGAGAGTGGGCAGCCTTGTCTAGTCCCTGATTTTAGTGGGATTGCTTCAAGTTTCTCTCCATTTAGTTTAATGTTAGCAACTGGTTTGCTGTATATGGCTTTTACTATGTTTAGGTATGGGCCTTGAATTCCTATTCTTTCCAGGACTTTTATCATGAAGGGGTGTTAAATTTTGTCAAATGCTTTCTCAGCATCTAATGAAATAATCATGTGGTTCTGTTCTTTCAGTTAGTTTATATAATGGATCACATTGATGGTTTTCCGTATATTAAACCATCCCTGCATGCCTGGGATGAAGCCTACTTGATCATGGTGGATCATTGTTTTGATGTGCTCTTGAATTCGGTTTGCCAGAATTTTATTGAATATTTTGCGTCGATATTCATAAGGGAAATTGGTCTGAAGTTCTCTCTTTTTGTTGTGACTTTGTGTGGTTTAGGTATAAGAGTAATTGTGGCTTCGTAGAAGGAATTCGGTAGGGCTCCATCTGTTTCAATTTTGTGGAATAGTTTGGATAATATTGGTATGAGGTCTTCTATGAAGGTTTGATAGAATTCTGCACTAAACCCGTCTGGACCTGGGCTCTTTTTGGTTGGGAGACCTTTAATGGCTGCTTCTATTTCCTTAGGAGTTATTGGGTTGTTTAACTGGTTTATCTGTTCCTGATTTAACTTCGATACCTGGTATCTGTCTAGGAAATTGTCCATTTCCTGAAGATTTTCAAGTTTTGTTGAATATAGGTTTTTAAAGTAAGATCTGATGATTTTTTGAATTTCCTCTGAATCTGTAGTTATGTCTCCCTTTTCATTTCTGATTTTGTTAATTTGGACACACTCTCTGTGTCCTCTCGTTAGTCTGGCTAAGGGTTTATCTATCTTGTTGATTTTCTCAAAGAACCAACTTTTGGTTCTGTTGATTCTTTCTATGGTCCTTTTTGTTTCTACTTGGTTGATTTCAGCTCTGAGTTTGATTATTTCCTGCCTTCTACTCCTCCTGGGTGTATTTGCTTCTTTTTGTTCTAGAGCTTTTAGGTGTGCTGTCAAGCTGCTGACATATGCTCTTTCCTGTTTCTTTCTGCAGGCACTCAGCGCTATGAGTTTTCCTCTTAGCACAGCTTTCATTGTGTCCCATAAGTTTGAGTATGTTGTATCTTCATTTTCATTAAATTCTAAAAAGTTTTTAATTTCTTTCTTTATTTCTTCCTTGACCAGGTTATCATTGAGTAGAGCATTGTTCAATTTCCACGTATATGTGGGCATTCTTCCCTTATTGTTATTGAAGACCAGTTTTAGGCCGTGGTGGTCCGATAACACGCATGGGATTATTTCTATCTTTCTGTACCTGTTGAGGCCCGTTTTTTGACCAATTATATGGTCAATTTTGGAGAAAGTACCATGAGGAGCTGAGAAGAAGGTATATCCTTTTGCTTTAGGATAGAATGTTCTATAAATATCCGTTAAGTCCATTTGGCTCATGACTTCTCTTAGTCTGTCTACATCACTGTTTAATTTCTGTTTCCATGATCTGTCCATTGATGAGAGTGGGGTGTTGAAATCTCCCACTATTATTGTGTGAGGTGCAATGTGTGTTTTGAGCTTTAGTAAGGTTTCTTTTACATATGTAGGTGCCCTTGTATTTGGGGCATAGATATTTAGGATTGAGAGTTCATCTTGGTTGATTTTTCCTTTGATGAATATGAAGTGTCCTTCCTTATCTTTTTTGATGACTTTTAGTTGGAAATTGATTTTATTTGATATTAGAATGGCTACTCCAGCTTGCTTCTTCTGACCATTTGCTTGGAAAGTTGTTTTCCAGCCTTTCACTCTGAGGTAGTGTCTGTCTTTGTCTCTGAGGTGTGTTTCCTGTAGGCAGCAGAATGCAGGGTCCTCGTTGCGTATCCAGTTTGTTAATCTATGTCTTTTTATTGGGGAGTTGAGGCCATTGATATTGAGAGATATTAAGGAATAGTGATTATTGCTTCCCGTTATATTCATATTTGATGTGAGGTTATGTTTGTGTGCTTTCATTCTCTTTGTTTTGTTGCCAAGACGATTAGTTTCTTGCTTCTTCTAGGGTATAGCTTGCCTCCTTATGTTGGGCTTTACCATTTATTATCCTTTGTAGTGCTGGATTTGTAGAAAGATATTGTGTAAATTTGGTTTTGTCATGGAATATCTTGGTTTCTCCATCAATGTTAATTGAGAGTTTTGCTGGATACAGTAATCTGGGCTGGCATTTGTGTTCTCTTAGGGTCTGTATAACATCAGTCCAGGATCTTCTGGCCTTCATAGTTTCTGGCGAGAAGTCTGGTGTGATTCTGATAGGTCTCCCTTTATATGTTACTTGACCTTTTTCCCTTACTGCTTTTAATATTCTTTCTTTATTTTGTGCGTTTGGTGTTTTGACAATTATGTGACGGGAGGTGTTTCTTTTCTGGTCCAATCTATTTGGAGTTCTGTAGGCTTCCTGTATGTCTATGGGTATCTCTTTTTTTAGGTTAGGGAAGTTTTCTTCTATGATTTTGTTGAAGATATTTACTGGTCCTTTGAGCTGGGAGTCTTCACTCTCTTCTATACCTATTATCCTTAGGTTTGATCTTCTCATTGAGTCCTGGATTTCCTGTATGTTTTGGACCAGTAGCTTTTTCCGCTTTACATTATCTTTGACAGTTGAGTCAATGATTTCTATGGAATCTTCTGCTCCTGAGATTCTCTCTTCCATCTCTTGTATTCTGTTGGTGAAGCTTGTATCTACAGCTCCTTGTCTCTTCTTTTGGTTTTCTATATCCAGGGTTGTTTCCATGTGTTCTTTCTTGATTGCTTCTATTTCCATTTTTAATTCCTTCAACTGTTTGATTGTGTTTTCCTGGAATTCTTTCAGGGATTTTTGCGATTCCTCTCTGTAGGCTTTTACTTGTTTATTAATGTTTTCCTGTGCTTCCCTAAGTGTGTTCAGGTCTTTCCTGAAGTCCTCCAGCATCATGATCAAATATGATTTTGAAACTAGATCTTGCTTTTCTGGTGTGTTTGGATATTCCATGTTTGTTTTGGTGGGAGAATTGGGCTCCGATGATGGCATGTAGTCTTGGTTTCTGTTGCTTGGGTTCCTGCGCTTGCCTCTCGCCATCAGATTATCTCTAGTGTTACTTTGTTCTGCTATTTCTGACAGTGGCTAGACTGTCCTATAAGCCTGTGTGTCAGGAGTGCTGTAGACCTGTTTTCCTCTCTTTCAGTCAGTTATGGGGACAGAGTGTTCTGCTTTCGGGCGTGTAGTTTTTCCTCTCTACAGGTCTTCAGCTGTTCCTGTGGGCCTGTGTCTTGAGTTCACCAGGCAGCTTTCTTGCAGCAGAAATGTTGGTCTTACCTGTGGTCCCGAGGCTCAAGTTCGCTCCTGGGGTGCTACCCACGGGCTCTCTGCAGCGGCAGCAACCAGGAAGACCTGTGCCGCCATTTCCAGGAGCTTCAGTGCACCAGGGTTCCAGATGGTCTTTGGCTTTTTCCTCTGGCGTCCGAGATGTGTGTGCAGAAAGCAGTCTCTTCTGGTTTCCCAGGCTTGTCTGCCTCTCTGAAGGTTCAACTCTCCCTCCCACGGGATTTGGGTGCAGAGAACTGTTTATCCGGTCTGTTTCCTTCTGGTTCTGGTGGTGTCTCAGGCACAGGGGTCTTGCCGCTCCTGGGCCCTCCCCCACGGGAGCCCAGAGGCCTCATACAGTTTCCTCTTGGGCCAGGGATGTGGGCAGGGGTGAGCAGTGTTGGTGGTCTCTTCCGCTCTGCAGCCTCAGGAGTGCCCACCTGACCAGGTGGTTGGGTCTCTCTCTCACAGGGTCTGGGGGCAGAAAGCAGCTGCGGGCTGGAATCCGCGGGTGTCGGCATTGATTTTCTTATCGGATTGAAAGCACCTTCAGCTCTTGTAATCCTTTCTCAAAACCTACCAACCAGAGATGTGTTTTCATTTCACTGGTTTGCCACTACCATTCACTTCTGTATTTGATATGCTTTAGCTGTGTCTCTCAGGAAAGACCTATATCCGTTTTTTCAAGTCATGCAATTATAAGCTTCATCAATCTTATCTAGTTTTGGTGGATATATATATATATATATATATATATATATATCTGTATCTGTATCTGTATCTGTATCTATCTATATCTATATCTATACATCATATACATATACATCATATACATATACATATGCATATGCATATGCATATGCATATACATATACATATACATATACATATACATATACATATACATATACATATACATATACATATACATATACATATACATATACATATACATATACATATACATACACACATATACATATACATACACACATATACATATACATACACACATATACATACATATATATATATATATATATATATATATATATATATATATATATATATGAGGTTAGATGGAATTTTATCTGGATTCCTGGAAACATGGTCAAGAAAGTAGAATCCACAAGTGGCAGTGCCAAATAGACTCTCTTCTGTCCTTATGAATCTAATGAAGCTGAGGTTTCACTGTACCTCAAGCCATTCCTAATCCTGCACATGTTCCTGAATCTTGTTTGGCCTGAAGAAAGAATCATACTAAAACATCCAAATCTTTCAAGTCTCTTCCTGGGAACTCATGAAGGTAGATATTTGAGAACTGATATATACTGGGACTAAAAAAAAACATTCTATAGCCCATGCTGTCCTTTGCTTTAATGATGTCTTGTAATTTTTGGATAAAATAAGAATTTGGAAGATTATGATTTGAAGAAGGTACACAATATTTACACTTTTATATTTACTCTATAGCTGTGCCCCCTTTGTTGACAAAATTATTGCAAAAAATCAATTGGAAAACAGAATTTTTGAGTACATATTCAGGAATATATATAATGTCTGAAGAAAGAATCATGGTAAAACATCCAAAACCTTCAAGTATTGCCCTGGGACCACAGGAAGGTAAATATTAGAGAACTGATATCTAATAGAACTACAGAACCACATTCTATAGTCCATGTTTAGTAATGTCTGGTAATTTTTGGGTAAAATAAGGATTTGGGAGTTTATCATTTGAAAGAGGTACACAATATTTACACTGTTATATTCACTCTATAGCTGGGCCATGTTTGTTGCTAAATTCATTGCAAAAATGGAATTGGAAAAAATGAAATTTTTGAGTACACATGCAGGAATATATATAATGTGCACTGTCAATTAATGTACAATCAGAAAATGTAGCACAATATTCACTCATTAAAGGTCTGTAGGGAAAATACTGGCACCTGGGGAACAGAGAAAACCTAGGTAATTGAACTTATTGTCACAGGATTGGACTTGAGAAAAATTTAATATACAGAAGAATCTCCTTCCTTACGTTATCCTAGATCATTTCTAACCATGACGAGCCCCTGACTAACTTTCTTCATTCAGAACATGTAACCACTAATGAAGCAGAGAGAAGTCTCTAGCTTTAGAGAGATGTAGCATGTAAAGGTTTCTACTGTGTCACAGGAGACACTCCTGGAGAGGCCACCTCCAAATCTGGTCAATGTAAGGAAAGCTGTTCAGCAGGTAGGCCATGGCAGTTCTCAGTGACTTCATCATTAGGCCCTGCCTGAAAAATCTCTGGTATCATGGGGAGCCCTAGCTTCATCTGTGATGTCACAAGTGTTGTCATGTCAGCCACTGCCTCTCAGATATTCCTTCCATATTTCTATGGTTTACTAATTGGCCTCTAATTCAGAGTAAAGAGCCATTTGGGAGGGAGGACAAATAGGATGAAGAGATCAGAGATGGGGAGAAGGAAGATGGCCTTCTGTCATGGTATAATAGAAAAGTAGAAATATGTGTTTCTTGGGAAAACACCCTGGTAGGATGGCTTTAGTTCTTTTGTTCTCTAGGTTAACCGAGCTCTTGGAGTAGTTGCTGAACATCCTAAAGACCTTTGGGCAGATGGAAAAGTTTCTAGATACCCCTTTTTAGATTTTGATGTTCCTGGGGATTTTTTGGCTGATGGTAAATGTTTCCCAGGAAAAATGCTAGAACCAGATTGTTTTTTAGATGCTTTAGAAGACATGGAATTTTTCTGATATACTTTGGTTAATGGCACAATGTCTAATTGATTTTTTTTCAGTGTGGGCTTTCCCTCAGACCATTGGATATATAAAAAAGTTTTTGTATTTTTGAAATCTAATTTCCACATTGACAAATTACTTTGAGGATGTAGAACACTTTCTGGAGCCCTCGAGAGTGGTGAAGAAATTCCCTGAAACTCTAGGGCAGACAGTGAACATACCTTTTTGGTTGGAGGAGGAATTACGAGAGCATCTTGGGAAAATATGGAATGTCCAGCATACTCTTGTAAGGATTGGAAACTTTCCAAAATTACTTCATCATTTTTGGAAAATTTCAAGGCCCTTTGGATAGGTTGAGAAGGTGTGGGACAAAACTGAGGAGTAGTTGTAGCTTTTGGTGTATCTTTGAGAACAGAAGATGGCACAAGTTCCCTTTTAGCAGAAGGGAGAAAGTTGAAACTGTCTTCCTTAGAGGAGAAATTTCTCAAGACTCCTTCAGTAGGATCAAATCTTAACCCTTTGTTTCTAGAAACTGGAGGCCTGTGGTCCACTTTGGTAGAGGGAGATAGTCGACTATTTCTTCCCAGAGTGGACATGTGAAATAAATCTACTTGGGTAGATGGGCATAGTTGTAAAGCATGGTGTTTAGATGCAGTAGATCCTAAGACATCCTTCTCAGATGAGGAAGGTCTTAATGTGCTGTGTATATGTGTAGAAATCCTGACTGTGATGTCAGAATGGGGGTTAGGTATTAGAGCTACTTCTGAAGATGTGACTTCTCCTAAAGCATCATGGACATATGTGAGATGTCTGAGAGCTTCATGCAGCAGATAAGGATGATTCTAGATATTGTTGTGTAATTGAGGAAGTTCCATGAAAATTTTCTTCTACTGGAGAAGAGGAAACAGACTTTTGTATAGAAGTGTCAGGATCCCTAGGCTTCTTGATAGACAAAACAGGTTCCAAGGAACCTTCAGAAGATTAGGTAAAATCCAGAACCTTTTGGGTATTTGGCAGATGTTCTGAGTCTGCTTGTGGGTATAAAGGAGGACTGACAACCCGTTGTGCACATTTGGAAGAGTGTGAAACATCTTCTTTAGTTGGGGAAGATCTTGAGGAGATAAGGAAGTTCCTATAGCCTACTGTGAAATTTGCGGTGGTTTTATGCATTCTTTTGCACAAATGGAATCCAAGGATTCCATTTCTTCAGATGTCGAGGATCCTACAGACACTGGTGTTTGCTTACCATGTTTCCCGACTCTCGTTCACATATGGTTGGATCCGTAACCTTCTCTTCAGATGGAATATGTCCTAGAACATCTTTTGTACATGTGTCACAACCACAAGCCATTTCTAAAGATGTGACTGTGGGTAGAATTCCTTTTGTAGATGTTTCTTGTCCCACAGTCTCTTTATAAGATAGCGTATTACTCAGGGAATACTGGTCAACTTTGGGAAATTCTAGCATCTCTGATGTATATGTGGAACATTTTGGAGCCTCTCCTTTTAGGAAAGAATGACTCCAGTCCACTGAGGAGGTAGGGAATGGTTTATCTTCTCTCTACATTGTATAAATATGGAGTCTGCATGGTTCATTGACTGTGTTTTGTGATAAACTTGACTATTTTGGCCCTTATGACAAGTCGGGAGGATCCTTTTCGGTGGTAGAGGATATGTGAATAAATCCCTGTTTTATAGGGACATTAGAAGTACTGGGTGAGATGTTGAGGGTGCTAAATCACATTTTTATGTGCAGAAGGAAGAAGAGTCTCTTGAGTGAACTCAGAATTTTGTTCCACATCTTGAGTGGGTGTGGAACTCTCAAGAGCCCCTTCTGAAACTGGAAATGGTCCTTGATCTAATGGTGTACATGCAGAAAGTTTTGTCTCTGCTTGGTCTTGTACGTGTCTTATGAGGTTCACGTGGGGATTTGTGACTGTATTTTGTACCCCTTGGACCATAAGTGATGAATTAAGCCCATTTTTAATATTGGAGGACTCTGAAGCTCCTCTTGGTTTAATAGGGAAGCTCTGAATTCCCCTTAGTCAGCAGAATCAGGTTTCAAACTCATTATACCCGAAGCAGATTGCAGAAGGGACTTTGGTGCAGATGGAGGATATCTTTGACTATCTTTGTGAGTGGACATAACTCTCTGCCCTGCTTTGACAGCTATCAAAGGTAGTAAAGTCTCATATGGAGAGGGGGCAGGACTTAATCCTTTTGTAGAACATGAGAAATCACTGAGATTACCTTTAAGACAAGAACTTTTGCAGCCCTCTTTGTCTGATGGGGCCTGTTTTACATCCCCTTGACCAGAGGGGTCTTCTCCAACACACTTTGGAGTAGAATTGGAAAGACTGGAGAACTGTAGGATAGGGAATTAACATTTGAAACAGCTTTGGAAACTCTGTGGGACAGAGAGCTGATCACCCAGAAGAGTGGGCAATACTGAGACCATAGGGAAGGAAAGATTGCCACTTCTGACCACCGGTGCACACATCCCTAGCCCAAGAGGAAACTGCAGAGTGCCTCTGGACACATGAATATAGGAGTAGTCAAGCTGCAGGAGCCCTGCAGTCCAAACTGCACCTGGATCTGAACTTGTCCAAACCGCATCCTACACCCAAATTTCGTGTGGGGTGGGGAATACATAGACCATCAGAGGGGCAGAAACCCCTGAGAACTCTGTTCACATTTTTGACTTAAGAAAAAAAAAAAACAAACACCTAGCTCCATCTCGGCCTCCTGTGCATAGGGACCTAGGAGCAGTAGGGGCAGAACATTTCTGGTTGCAGCTCTCATAGAGAGCTGAAAGTCAGCCCGAGGAGCGTCTTCAGGCCTGAGACCAGAGGTGAATCAAAATTTTCTACTCTAAGTGACCTGATTGGTGGACTCAGGACACGAAAAAACAGAACTCCTCTGGGAGAAGGCATTTCCAGTTTCTAGCTGGCTCCTGAGCTTTACTACTCCTGACCCAGAGCTCCCTGCTCCCAGATGCTGTGGGAGAGAGAGCTGATCACCCAGGGGTGGGGGCAATAATGAGCCTACAAGGCACAGAGACTGCCACTTCTGCCCTCCATTTCCCACATCTCTGGCCCAAGACAAAAGAGCAGTGCCTCTGGACACAGGAATATAAGAGGAGTAAAACTGCAGGAGTATCATGTGCCAGACTGTGCCTGGATCTGAAAGGAACTGGTCAAACAACTCCCTGCCCCCAAATCCTGAGAGTAGGGAACTAGACCTTCAGTAAAGCAGACACTCCTGGGAAAAGAGAGGAGTCTACACTCTGCCAAGTTCCTGACTCAAGAGGAAAACACCTTGTTCCTTCCATGCCACCTCACCAAACAGAAGGTCCTAGGAGAAATATGGGAAGTTCCTTCTGCTTCCTGCCCACAAGGACAGCTTAAAGCCAGTGGAGAGGAGTAACTGCACACATGAGAGCAGAACACTCTGTTCCCATAACAGGGTAAAAATAAAAAGAAAAAAAACAATAAAGCAGGAAGTCAAGCCACTGTCAGAAAGAGCAAGACAAGCTAAATTCAGGAGCAACCTGATGATGGCTAGAGGGAAGCACAGGAAATCAAACTACATAAATCAAGACTACTTGGGTTCATCAGAGCCCAAATCTCCCACCAAAGCAAAAACTGGATATCTAAAGACACCAGAAAAGAAAGATCTAGATTTAAGTTCACATTTTATCATGACGATGGAGGATGTTAATAAGGTCATAAATAACTCCCTTAAGAAAATACAGGGCAATAGAAAATACAGAAGTAAACACGTAGAATCCCATAGAGAGGGAACAAAAAGGTACCTTAAAGAACTACTGAAAAAACAACAAAAGAGGAAAAGGAAATGAACAAAACCATCCAGTATTTAAAAATGGAAATAGAAACAATAAAGTAAGCACAAAGGAAGACAACCCTGGAGATGGAAAACCTAGGAAAGAGACCAGGAGTCATAGATGTGAGCGTCACCAACAGGATAAAAGATATGGAAGATATAATCTAAGGAGCAGAAGATTCCTCAGAAAACATTGACACAACTGTCAAAGATAATGTAAAACAGAAAAATCTCCTAGCCCAAAACATACAGGAAATCAAGGACACAATAAGAAAATCAAACATAATAATAACAGGTATAGAAGAGAGTGAAGACTGCCAACATCAAGGGACAGTAATAGCTTCAACAAATTTATAGAATAAAACTTCCCTAATCTGAAGAAAGAGATGTCCATAAACATACACAAAGCCTACATAACTCCAAATAGATTGGACCAGAAAAGGAAATCCTCTCATCACATAATAGTCAAATCACCAAATGCACAAAACAAATAAAAATTAAAAGCAGTAAGGGAAAGGTTAAATGACATATAATGTCAAACCTATCAGAATTACACCATAATTCTCACCATAGACTTTGAACGCCAGAAGATCCTGGACAGATGGCATACAGACACTAAGAGAACAAAAACGCCACCCAAGGCTACTGTATCCAGCAAAACTGTCAATTAACATAGATGGAGAAACCAAGATATTCCATGACAAAACCAAAGTTACACAATATCTTTCTACATATCCAGTAATACAAAGAACTCTAAGTGGCAAACCCCAATACAAGGAGGCAAGTAAAATCATAGATAAAGCAAGAAATTATTCTTTTCACAACAAAATAAACAGAAGCACACAAACATAAACTCACGTCCAATTATGAAAATAAGAGAAAGTGATCATCACTATTCCTTAATATCCATCAACTTCAATGGACTCAATTCCCCACTAAAAAGACACAGATTGACAAACTGAATACGTAATGAGGACCCATCGTTTTGCAATACAGGAAACACACCAGAGATAATGACAGACACTAACTCAGAGTAAAAGACTGGAAAACAACTTTCCAAGCAAATGGTCTGAAGATCTAATATCATATAAAATCGACTTTCAACCAAAAGTCATAAAAATCCATAAGGAAGTACACTACATATTCATCAAAGGAAAAATACACCAAAATGAACTCGAAATCCTAAAAATCTATGCCGCAAATACAAGGACCCCTACATACATAAGAGAAACCTTATTAAAGCTCTAAGAAAGTATTGCATTGCAAACAATAATATTAGGAAATTTCAATATCCCATTCTCATCACTGGACAGATCACAGAAACAGAAATTAAACAGAGACATAGACAGACTAACAGAAGTTATAAACAAAATGGACTTAACAGATATTTTAGAACATACTATCATAAATAGAATATCATAAAACAAAAGGATATAACTTCTTCTCACCACTTCTTGGCACTTTCTCCAAAATTGATCATATAATCAATCAAAAACCAGGTCTCAAAGTATACAGATAGATAGAAATATTCCAATTCATCCTATCAGACCACAATGAGCTAAGGTTGTTCTTCAATAACAATTAGGAAAGAACACCCACATATACATGGAAGTTGAACAATGCTCTACTCAATGATAACTTGGTCAAGGAAGAAATGAAGAAAGAAATTAAAGACTTCTTAGAATTTCATGAAAATTAACGTTCAATATACCCAAACTTTTTGGACAAATGAAAGCTGTGCTAAAAGGAAAAATATCTCTGAGTGCCTGCATAAAGACAGGAGAGAGCATACATCAGGAACTTGACAGCACACATAAAACTCTAAATGAAAAAGAAGTAAATATGTACAGGAGTAGTAGAAGTCAGGAGATAATCAAACTCAGAGCTGAAATCAACCAAGTAGATAAAAGGGGACCATACAAAGAATGAACAGAACCAAAAGCTGGTTCTTTTAAAAAATCAACAGGATACATTAACCCATAGCCAGACAAACCTGAAGGCCCACAGTGTGTGTCCAAATTAACAAAATAAGAAATGAAAAGGGAGACATGACAGCAGAATCAGAGCAAATTAAAAAAGTCATCAGATCGTCTTACAAAACACTATATTCAACAAAACTTGTAAATTTGGAGAAAAATGACAATTTTCTAGACAAATGCCAGGTACCAAAGCGATTTAACAGAAAAACAGAAAAAAAAAAAAAAACAGAAAAACCGTTTAAACAACCAATAACTGCTAAAAAAAATACAAGCAGTTATTACAAGCCTCTGAACCAAAAAGAGTCCAGGATAAGATGGGTTTAGTGCAGAAATCTATCCAAAATTCAAAGAAAATTTCATACTAGTACTCTGCAAACTATTCCACAATATTGAAACAGATGGAGCACAACCTAATTGCTTTTATGAAGCCACAATTTCTCTCATACCTAAAACACACAAAGACCCAACAAAAAAGAGAATTTCAGACCAATTTCCCTTATGAATATCCTTGCAAAAATACCGAGTCCAAGAACATATCAAAACAATCATCCATCATGATCAAGTAGGTTTTATCCCGGGCATGCAGGGATGGTGTTGTATATGGAAACAATCAATGTAATCCATTATATAATCACACTCAAATATAAAAACCCAATGATCCTTTCATTATATGCTGATAAAACATTTGGCAAAATTCAATACCCCTTCATAATAAAAGTACTGGAAAGTACATGAACTTAAGGCCCATACCTAAACCTATAAAACAAATACATAGCTAACATTAAACTAAGTGGACAGAAACTTAAAGCAATCACACTGACATCAGGTCCTAGACAAGGCTACCCAGTCTCTCAGAAATTATTCATTATAGTTCTAGACATCTTAGTCAGAGCAAGCAGACACTGAAGGAGGTCAAAGGGATATAGATTGGAAAGGAAGAAGTCAAAATAGCACTGTTTGTAGATGATAAGATAGTATACTTAGTGACCTCAAAAGTACCAGCAAAGAATTGCAAAGCCTGATAAATAATTTCAGCAAAGTTGTCGGATATAATAATAAGTCTGCACATAAGTTAAACAAGCGGAGAAAGAAACTAGGGATATGAAACCCTTCACAATAGCAACAAATAATATAAAATATCTCAGGGTGACTTTATCCAAGCAAGTAAAAAATATAAGCATATGACCAGAACATCAAGTCTCTGAAGAATCTGTAGGAGATTTCAGAAGATGGAAAGATCTCCCATGCTCATGGACTGGCAGGATTAATATAGTAAGAATGGCCTTTATACCAAAAGAGATCTACAGATTTATTCCAATCCACATCAAAATTTCAATCATTTCTTCATGGAGTTAGACAGAACAATTTATAAATTCATCTGGAATAACAAAAAAACACAGAACAATTAAAACTACCATCAACAATAAAAGGACTTCCTTGGGAATCACTATCACTGAACTCAAGCAGTATTCCAGAGCAACAGTGATAAAAACTGTATGGCATTGAGACAGAGGCAGCCAAATAAACTGGTGGAATAGAACTGAAGACCCAGAAATGAACCCATACACCATGGTCACTTAATTTTTGAGAAAGAAGCCAAAACCATCCAATTGAAAATAAGATTGCGTTTTCAGCATATGGTGCTGGTTCAACTGGAAGTCAGCATGTATAAAAAGGCAAATTGATCCATTCTTACTGCCTTGTAGAAACCTTTAGTCCAACTGTACCATGGACCTCAACATCAAACCAGATACACTAAACTAAGAGAAGAAAATGGGGAAGCATTTCGAACACATGAGCACTGAAGAATTTTTCCTGAAGAAAAAACCATTGACTTATGTGCTAAGATCAAGAATCGACAAAAAGGATCTCATGAAACTGCAAAGCTTCTATAAAGCAAAGAACACTTGTTTCGGAAAAATGGCAACCAACAGATTGGGAAAAGATCTTTACCAATCCTACAACAGATAGAGAGCTTTTATCCAAGATATACAAAGAACTCATGAAGTTAGACTGCATGAGACAAATAACCCTATTGAAAAATGGGGTTCAGAGCAAAACAAAGAATTCACAGCTGAGGAATGCCGAATGGCTGAGAAACACATAAGAAATGTCCAACATCTTTAGTCATAAGGGAAATGCAAATCAAAACAACCCTGAGATTCCACCTAACACCTGTCATAATGACTAAGATGAAAACTCGGGTGATATAAGATGTTGGTGAGGATGTGGTAAAAGAGGAACACTCCTCCATTGTTGGTGGGAGTGCAGACTGGTACAACCATTCTGGAAATCAGTCTGGAGGTTCCTCAGAAAATCAGACATTGAACTACCTGAGGTTCCAGCTATACCTCTTTTCGGCATATACAAAAAAGATGCCACAACATATAAAAAAGACATGTTCTCCACTATGTTCATAGCAGCCTTCTTTATAATAGGCAGAAGCAGGAAAGAACCCAGATGCCCTTCAACAGAGGAATGGATACAGAAAATATGGTACATCTACACAATTGAATACTACTCAGCTATCAAAAACAATGACTTTATGAAATTCGTAGGCAAATGGTTGGAACTGGAAAATATCATCCTGAGTGAGCTAACCCAATCACAGAAAAACACACATGGTATGCACTCATTGATAAGTGGCTATTAGCCCAAATGCTTGAATTACCCTAGATGGACAGAACACATGAAACTCAAGAGAGATGATCAAAATGTGAATGCTTCACTCCTTCTTTAAAAGGAGAACAAGAATGCCCTTGGCAGGGAATAGGGAGGCAAAATTTATATCAAAGTGAGAAGGAACACCCATTCAGAGCCTGACCCACATGTGGCCCATATGTATACAGCCACCCAAATAGACAAGATAGATGAAGCAAAGAAGTGCATCCAAACAGGATCCGGATGCTGATCTGTCCTGAGAGACACAGCCACAATTCACAAAATTCATATGCAAATGTCAGCAATAAACCACTGAACTGAGAATGGGACCCTTTTTGAAGGGATTGGAGAAAGATGTAGAAGAGAATGAAGGGTTCGAGACGTCATATGAACAACAATGACAAGCAACCAGAGCTTCCAGGGACTAAGCCACTACCCAAAGACTATACATGGACTGACCCTGGGCTCCATCCTCATAGGTAGCAATTACTATCCTAGTAAGAGCACCAGTGGAAGGGGAAGCCTTTGGTCCTGCTAAGACTGAACCCCCAGTGAAGATGACTGTTGGGGGTGAAGGTGATAATGGGGGAAGGTTTGGTAAGGGAAGACCATATAGAAGGGGAGGGTGAGGCGTTAGGGGGATGTTGGCTCTGAAACTGAGAACGGGAATAATAATCGAAATGTAAATAAGAAATACTCAAGTTAATAAGGATTTAAAAAAAAGATTTAATGCCAGTAATGAAATAGACTTGCTAGCAAGACAGAGCAACCAGGATAAGAGCAACTTCCATGTCATTATATAGGCTTCCTTTAGGAGGAATTGCCAACATTGTAGCTGGATTAAATACCTGGATTCAAGGAGTGTTTTTGTATTTCAAGTATTCAGAATAGAAGTAGATCTTCCCACTTTGAATGAAAGTGGATTACCTCAGAGGTAGGGCCATTATTTTATGGTTTTAGATAATTCCAGCTTTAGTCAAGTAGGCAACCAAAAATAGCCATCAAAAGTCTATTTCTTGTCAACTTAAAATTACATCATATATCCTTATGTTGTGAATAATTTGTAAATGAAAATAATAACCAGATTATAATGGTGCCTTGATAAAATAGAATGATCCTACATCCAAATAGAAATGCAATATATATTTTACAATATCATAGATATACTGATGTGATATAATCATCAATTCTACAATCTAAAACACGATACATATTTAGAATCGATGGAAATGTGTTCTACGGCACATTCTTTCAGTATCTCAAATTTGAAACGAATATGAAAACCATTGGTATCGTCTTAATTGGTATTATATTGCATGATGAAGAAATTGATGAAAGAAAACACAAAAATCTATAGAAAAACTTTGTTAACAAAATACAAAGGAATTATTGATTTCAATTATTAATCATTTTTCTACAACTGGTTATGGTTATAAAGACAACCATGTGTAAATACCTTCTTCACTACCCTGTCTTATTTGCTTCACCCATAAGAAGCACCTCATTAGATAACAATCTACATTCCTGAAAGATTTGCACCCTTTGTCATTCCGCATGGGTTTAGCTATTTTCTTTGTACATTGAGTATGTGGGCAAATATTTCTCCATCTTTTCCCACATGCATCTGTCTCTGGTTTCTACCTCTTGTCCTGAAAAGTTTTGTGGGAGAGCACACAACTCTCTTCTAGAAAATGAGAGTCAAAATGACCTAGCTGACTGCATATTCTTTACTCTTATTAAACTGCATTCTTGTTTTCCCTTGCATCAGTCAAACAGGATGTGTTTTTTTTTTCTTGTATACATTGTCTTTACAATGAAATCTGGTAATTTGCAATTAGAGTTAGTCTATTGAAAATGTTTCTCTCCAAGCCTTGATCATATTGAATGGTCTTTCAATTTTTACCCTATAATATTGTTAAGCCACAGCATCATCTATTTGAAATCCTAACCAGTTTGAGCAACTTATACATTTCATCATGGACTGTGACCCTGATGTGTGGAGATTTCTTCCAAGAGTGTCACCTGAGTCATTCAACTGGGATCCAAACAAAGAAACTCAACTCAGCGGTTGAGGCCCCTGTGATACCCTGGTCTAAATTTCCTACAGAAATTGTGAGCTAATTACTCACTTCCAGAAGCAATACTGGGTATAGGATATCCTTGGACTTGAACTTTGAAGAAGGAGATAGAAGTTGTTCAATTGGCACAGAGCTATATACAGACCAACAGTTAGGGTAACATCATTTCTTAGAACGATTTGTGTTATGTATAACCTACTTAGTCATAAAGGAAATGCAAATCAAAACAACCCTGAGTTTCCACCTCACATCAGTCAGAATTGCTAAGATCAAAAACTCAGGTGACAGCAGATGCTGGCAAGGATATGGTGAAAGAGAAACACTCCTCCATTGTTGTTGGGATTGCAAACTGGTACAACCTCCCTGAAAATCAGTCCTGAGTTTCCTCAAAAATTGGTCATTGCAGTTGCTGAAGACCCAGCTATACCTCCCCTGAGCTTATACCCAAAAGATGCTCCAACATAGAACAAAGACACATGTTACACTATGTTCATAGCAGCCTTATTCATAATATCCAGAAGCTGGAATTAACCCAGATGTCCTTCATCAGAAGAATGGATACAGAAAATGGCCTATATTTACACAATGGATTAGTACTCATTTATCAAAAATAATGAGTTCATGAAATTCATAGGCAAATGGATGAACCTAAAAAAATATCATCCTGAGGGTGGTTACCCAATAACAGAAAAACAAAGTATGCACTCATTTTTAATTGGATATCAGTGCAAATGCTCAAGTTACCTATGATCCAATGCACAGACCACATGATACTCAAGAAGGAGGACCAAAATGCAGATTATTCACTCCTCCCTTAAAAGGGTAAATAAAATATCCATAAGAGGGGTAGGGAGAGATTGTTCATAGGAGACTGAAGGAATGGCCATTCAGAGTCTGCTGGACATGTGTCACACACACACACACACACACACACACACACACACACACACATGCAACAAAACTATTTTGGATAAAATAGGCTTTCAGAGATTATCATTTGAAGTAGGTACACAATATTTACACAGGGACCTAGGAGAATTCAGCTGAAGGACTTTTTTGTTTTCTGGCTGTGCTGAGAGCTGAAAACCAGTTGGTAAGGGTGCCTACACACTTGAAAGCAGAGATAAAACCAACTTTTATGCTCCAAGTTACCTGTCATTTGGACTCAAAGACACAATGAGAAGATCAAATGTTACAATTAGAAGTATAAAAGAGAGTGAAAACTCCCAACTTAAAGGGCCAGTAAATATCTTCAAAAAATTATTGAAGAAATCTTCCCCAACCTAAAGACAGAGATGCCGAAAAACATGCCAGAAGCCAACAGAGCTGTAAATAGATTTTACCAGAAAAGAAATTCCTCACATCACATGATAGTCAAAACACCAAATGCACAAAATAAAGAAAGAAGTTTAAAGGCAATAAGGGACAAAGTCAAGTAACATATAAAGTCAGACCTATGAGAATTACACAAGGTTTCTCACCAGATACTATGAAAGTCAGAAGATCCTGGAATACTCTAGACCATAAAAGAACACAAAAGCCATTCCAGTCTACTATAGCCAGGAAAATTCTCAATTAACACATATGGAATTACGAAGATATTCCATGACAGAACGAAATTTATACAGTATCTTTCTACAAATCCAGCCCAACGAAAAATAATAGGTAGAAAACTCTAACACAAGGAGGGAAACTACATCCTAGAAAAAGCAACAAACTAATCTTGCAATGAAACCAAAAGAAAAGAGACACACAAACATGACTCTTCCTCTAACAACAAAAATGACAGAAGCAACAATCACTATTCCTTAATATCTTTTAACAAAATGGAGTGAATTCCCCAATAGAAAGACATAGACTAAATGAATGGATACATAAAGAGGACCCAGTATTTTGTTGAATGTAGAAAACACAACTCAGAGACAAAGACAGACACTACCTGAGAGTATTAGGCTAGAAAACAAATTTTGAAGCAAATGGTCTGATAGAAGGAAGCTGGATTTGCCATTCTACTATGGAATATAATCGACTATCAACCAAAAGTTTTCGAAACAGGTGAGGAAGGAAATTTCATATTTATCAAAAGATTATCCCACCAATAGTAACTGTCAATCCTAAATATGTATGCTCCATATACATGGGCACCTCCATTCCTAAAAGATACCTTACTAAAGCTCAAAGCACCCATTTGCTCCTCACATAATAATAGTGGGAGATTTCAACACCACAATCTCATCAATGGACTGATCATGGAAACAAAAATTAAACCAAGATCTAGACAAACTAACAGAAGTTGTGAACAAAATGGACATTACAGATATTTATAGAATATTTAATCCTAAAACAAAATAATATATTCTTCCCAGCATCTCATAGTATTTTCTCCAAAATTGATCATATATCAACTCACAAAACAGGACTCAACAGATCGAAGAAGACTGAAATAAGTCCATGCATCCTATCAAACCGTGACAAACTAAGGCTGGTCTTAAATATCCACAAAAACATCAGTGAGCCCACACATAACTGTAACTTGAACAGTGCTCTACTCAAAGATAACTTGTCAAGCAAGAAATAAAGAAAGATTAAAGACTTTTAAGAATTTAATACAAGTGATGGCACAACATACATATGCTGTACTCAACAATAAAAGAACTTCTGGGGGAATCACCATTCCTTACCTCAAGCAGTATTACAGGGCAATAGTGATTAAAAAGCAAAGAACAATGACAAAAAAGTTGTATTTGTACAGATTCCTGGGAATGTTGATAAGTGGAATAGAATTGAAGACACCAACACAAACACACACATAAATGGTCACATGATATTTAATAAAGAGGCTAAAACCATCCAATGAAAAACGATAGGATTTTCAACAAGTGGAGGGCAGCATGTAGAAGTATGCAAATCGATTCATTTTTATTGCCCTATACAAAGCTTAAGTATGAGTGGATCAAAGACCTCTACATCAAACCCAATAAACTGAAACTTATAGAAGAAAAAGTAGAGAAGAGTCTTGATCACATGGGCACTGGGAAAATTTTCCTGAACCAAATACCACTGGTTTGTACTGTAAGATCAAGAATCAGAAACGAGACTTCATAAAACTATAAAGCTTCTGTAAGTCAAAGGACACTGTTATTAGGACAAAACAGCAACCAAATGATTGGGAAAAGATCTTTTTCAATCCTACACCTGATACAGAGCTAATATCGAAAATATACAAAGAACTCAAGAAGTTAGACACCAGAGAGCCATACAATCCTATGAAAAATGGGGTACAGAGCTAAACAGAGAATTCTCAACTAAGGAATAACAAATAGCTGAGAAGTATGTCAAGAAATGCTCAACATCCTTAGTCATCAAGGAAATAAAAATAAAAACACTCCTGAGGTTCCACCTCACACCAGTCAGAATGGCTAAGATCAAAAACTCAGGTGACAACAGATGTTGGTGAGGTTATGGAGAAAGAAAAACACTGTTCCATTATTGGAGGGATTGCAAACCTGTACGATAACTCTGGAAATCATTCTGAAGTTTCCTGGGAAAATTGGATAATGCCCTAACTGAGGACCCAGCTCTACCTGTACTCTGCATAGACCCAAAAGGTGGTGCAACATTCAACAAAGACTCATGCTCCACTATGCTCATAGCAGTATTATTTGTAGTAGCCAGGAACTGGAAAGAATCCAGATGGTCTTCAACTGACGAATGGATACATAAAATGTGATACATCTGTACAATGTTCTACTACTCCGCATTAAAAACAATGAATTCATGAAACTCATAGGCAAATGGATTGACCTAGAAAGCGTCACCCTGAGTGAGGTAACCCAATCACAGAAAAGGACACATAGTATGCAATCTCTGATAAGTGGATTTTAGCCCAAAAGTTCGAATTCCGCAAGATATAATCCACAGACCACATGATGTTCAAGAAGAATAATCAAAGTATGGAAGCTTCACTCCTTCTTAAAAGGGGGAACAAAAAACATTCACAGGAGGGTATGTGGAGGCACAGGGAGAAGCAGAGACTGAAGGAATTCATGCCCCACCTGTGGCCCATATACATTTATACAGTCACCAAATTATATAAGATTGTTGAAGTTAAGAAGTGCATGCTGACTGGAACTGGATATAGCTGTCTCCTGAGAGACACAGCCAGAACAGGTCAAATTCATATTTGAATGCTAGCAGCAAAATACTAATCTGACATTTGAACACCTGTTGGAGGAATTACAGAAGCGATTGAAAGACCTGAAGGGGCTTGCAGCCTCATAGGACAGCAATGCCCAACAACGATAGGTCCCAGGGAGTAAAGCATCACCCAAAGTATATACAAGGATTGACTCATGGCTGTAGATGTATATGTAGCACAGGATGGCCTTTTTGGGCACAAAGGGGAGGAAAAACTCTTAGTCCTTCCAAATTTGGACTCCCAGTGTAAGGAAGGTCAGAAAGACTAGACAGGTGGATGATGTGGATGGGAACTCCATTATCGAAGAAGGGGAGGGAGAGCAGATAGATGTCTTATGAGTAGGAAACCAAGAAAGGGTATATTTGAAATTTAAATTAAAAAATCAAATAAATGAAAAGAGGATACTCAGATTCCTTTGAATAGGTGGAAGCATATCTAATTTCCTTGTGTGCAGGAGAGGAATTGTTGCTGTCCCTCTAGGAAAATGTAATAGATTTTTGATGTTCTAAAGTAGAAGGGTGAAAAAGGATCTCCCCTAGACTGTATGGAATGTGCATAGCTTCTCTTCCTCTTATGTCTGGAGCACTACTGAGCAGAAGTTGAAGGTTGATTGATACCTTGAAAATTATAGAACATTCCAGCCAAACACTACTTCAGCAACTCCAAACTGGAAATCACAGTAAAGAATACACATTTGAATGTCCATGGTAGGCAGTCAACAGTCTTAGAAGTCTTGTACAAGGCTCTAATGCAGTAGTGTTGGGTTCAGTGTCTTATTCAAATATATGTCCATCTACACATTCCTCTGCATGTGAAAGGACACCTCTGTGTAAGGGAACACAATGAAGACAGTAGTCGGATTTATGCTTGCTTTTAGACTCTTGTTTGAGAACTCAGTCCAGATTTCTCTGAGATCTCTTCGGTCAAAACAGTGTTTCCCAGGACAATAAACTTAGAAATTTAAGAGAGGAAATACATTTGGCATATGGGGAATCTGTGGTAATTCCTTGGCCTCCTGGAGTCCTCTTAATTGTATAAGTCTAAATCTTACTGGGTAAGATGGTGGAGGTAGGGAACTTGAACAGAAGTAGGACTGTTGTGTCAGTCCTCAAAAAGGTAATATGCAAGACTTCATGGGAAAAATTTGTTATTGCACCGTGGACATCACCGGGATTTCTGAGAAAATGTGCAAAGGAGATATTCTATACCTGTTTGTTAGAACTGTAAAATCTCTGGCTACTTTTAAAATAATAAGAAAGACCATTTCATGCTGGAGAAAATGTAAGTACCTCGTGGAGCAGAGGAAGATCCAGTATTGCTTGATCAGCTTCCTATGCTTTTTCAGTATTTAGAATGTCCATATATTTTCATGCCATTTGAAAGTCCAGGTAGTAATTCTTGCATCAGTCCTATAGGTTGCATTTCATTCCAGCAGTTGTCTTTGGGCTTTGAAGACTTTTGTCAGACAAGAAAAGATCAAAACCCCTTTCTTCCATGGAGGAATGTCTCAGAATACCTTTAGCAGGAAGAAGTTTGTATGTAGTCCTAGACAGTTGGGATGTAGCAGGCTCACAAAATCAAGAGAAGAAGTGCTGAAGATGGCCAATAGAGAGTGCAGGCATGAGTACCCCTTGGGCAAAAGAAGATATTTCAGGCCAATGTTGTCCTTTGGTGAAAGTGTTCTTGCCCACTATACAGAGAAAAAACTTGAAATACTTTGAGTAGTTGTGGAGTGTTGATACTCCCATAGGGAAAAGGAGAGACACTGAATCTCTTCTTTGAAATGATGACATTTACAGACCCCTTGGACAGAAGATGTGAATTTGAGAACAACTGGAGCAAAAGGTGTCATTCTGATGTCCTTCCTAGAGGAAGTTTTGAATATGAGACACAGTTAAGTGTAAATTTTGTGCCATCTTTCACCAAAAGTAGAATGGTTCAGAATCATTCTTTGTCAAATAGGTTAGCTACTGAGGACCTTTTTGACTAGAAGTGGAGTTTTAGACCTGGGTGCCAGAGATGATCTCAGGAACTGCCAGTCTTATAAGACAGATAGCAGACACTTATATACAGAATATACATTTGATATATAGTGGACATAAATTGGTGATTTAAAGTAATGATGTTTAAGAGTAGAATATTAAAGAAGACGTAGAATCTGCTTAAAGTGACAAACCTATTTTAGGATAAGGGGGTTTTCAAGCCTAAATTGAGCAGGAAAGCTAGGGCTACTTTACATATTCACATCTTCAGTTACACCATGGTAGGCTCTAACCGGGGTCCAAGCATTAGTATTATTCAGCAGTCATGATTTTCAGTCTCTAAGTCCTCTTGAAGCTAATCATCAACGACATGGGTATAAGCATGAAGGATGGTATATAGGAGAGATAATGAAAGTTTCACGATTTGCTAACACAGATCATAATTAGGTGAAGTACCTTTGGCCAAACCTATATTTATTTAGTGGCCATTATTAGATGAACATGATCTAAAGCTCCCTATTAGAGGGTTATACTTCATCTAAAGCTCCCTATTAGAAGGTTGAGTATGCTCTAAGGACTCTTTAATCTTGGTCCTCTTGGGCAAAAAAAAAATCTGAGATCTCAATAGTAAACTCCAGTCCTTC